>NW_015386956.1:76502-78575 GCF_001527695.2 Protobothrops mucrosquamatus
AGAAGAAGAAGGAGAAGAAGAAGAAGAAGAAGAAGAAGAAGAAGAAGAAGAAGAAGAAGAAGAAGAAGAAGAAGAAGAAGAAGAAGAAGAAGAAGAAGAAGAAGAAGAAGAAGAAGAAGAAGAAGAAGAAGAAGAAGAAGAAGAAGAAGAAGAAGAAGAAGAAGAAGAAGAAGAAGAAGAAGAAGAAGAAGAAAAAAAATTTCTTATCATTGTACCTTTGCTTCCAGGTACTTGTGAGATGTTCAATCCCCAGTACCAAAAGTGGATGGACAATCCTTAAATATTGTCTCTGACATTTGACATGAAAGAGGAAAACCAAGGAGGCCCAACATATTTTGCATGAATCCTGCTGAGTACATGCAAATCCTTTCACCCAACGGTTTTCCTGCATTATAAACTCTGCTTGACTAGCCAGAAGCAAATCACGTTACATTTAATTGGACTTCCAGGGAAGGGGGCATAAGACTTTAGTTCCTGTATATTTACCCATTACACAAACTTTCCAAAAGGAGATGCATATTATATGAGGATCCCAGGAAATTAAACTGCGATGGTAGACACTTTACAGTACCTGGAGGAAATATGTTTGAAAGAGGCAGCTGCAGTCTTTTCTTGGTCCTGAGGAAGGGCATATGTTCGCAGAGAGGACTCAATATGATTCCTCTAGATTTACGCCAGAAGGGAAAACAAAGAAAGTGTCGAGATTGTTGGCAGTTTATCTGTTGGCTTTGACCATTCTTATCGCCCTTAACAACTCTGGTTTTGGATTGCTTTTGTACAAAAATTTCCAAGGCCCTTTCCTCCTGTAAAAATATAAGCGCAGTGCAGATGGCTTCAGCCATAAAACACCGTGTTATGTCAAGCCACTGGAGTTACCAACACAGCCTTCAGTGCTCCACTTTGCACTCTTTGTCCTGGTTGTTGCCGTTTATTTATACAATGAAATTCCCAGTGACTTTATGAAATATTGATACAGGAGGGAAGAGACCAAGAGGCAGCAACGGCAGGTGCTTGCATTGACTCTGCTATTGCAAATCGCTGATCTAAAAAATTAATAATGGCCCAGGGGAAAGGCAGCCATGGAGAGAAAAGGACTGAGATTATTTGAACATCTAAACACAGAGACATACACAGACAGCCACACCCTGTGGGGTCTGTCTCTCTTGTGGATTCAACTTCTCTGACTGAAGCTACCAAGAGCCAGTTTAGTCTAGAGCAGTGATGGCGAACCTTTTAGAGACCGAGTGCCCAAACTGCAACCCAAAACCCACTTATACATCATCGGGTGCCAGGTGGGTGTGGCCCATTGGGTGGGCATGGCCCATTGGGTGGGCGTGGCTGCAGTGGTAATGGTAGACTGGGTGGGACTAAAAAGTTCAATCAGTCAATTCCAACTTTGCAAGATCTTTTTTTTTCCTGTGAGAAGTTGAAATTGACTGATTGATTAAACCTTTTTTTGTGTACACGGCGGTGGAAGCCTAAAGTGAAAAGATTTTATAAAACCCAGCTGAAGGCCTAGGACTGGGGCGACGGCGCGTGTGCCCACAGAGAGGTTTCTGAGTGCCGCCTCTGGCACCCGTGCCATAGGTTTGCCACCACTGGTCTAGAGGTTAATGTACCAAGATAGAGACCAGGAGTTTGTGAGTTCTAGTCCTACCTTGAAAGCAATTGAGTGACTTTGGGCCAATCACCAGGAGACTCTGAATTCTAGTCTCATTTTAGACATAAAAGCCAGCAGGATGACTTTGGGCTAATCTCTCTCTCTCTCTCTCTCTCTCTCTCTCTCTCTCTCTCTCTCTCTCTCTCTCTCTCTCTCTCAGCCTAACCCACCTCACAAGGTTGTTGTTGTGGGGAAAATAGGAGGAGGAAGGAGTATTAGGTATGTCCGCTGCCTTGAGCTATTTTTAAAAATAGGGAGAGAGAGAGAGAGAGAGAGAGGGAAGAAGAAGAAGAAGAAGAAGAAGAAGAAGAAGAAGAAGAAGAAGAAGAAGAAGAAGAAGAAGAAGAAGAAGAAGAAGAAGAAGAAGAAGAAGAAGAAGAAGAAGAAGAAGAAGAAGAAGAAGAAGAAGAAGA
>NW_015386956.1:80339-92882 GCF_001527695.2 Protobothrops mucrosquamatus
AAAAAAAGGAAGTAAAACATCAAAGAACATTTAGATAGGTCTAACTTCTGGAAGACCTGTGAGCAGCTAAGCCCCCAAAATAAGAATAACCCATCCATTGGTCCAAGGAGACAATTGTCCCCCCCAAAAATATGAGGCCTTCATAGGTTAGTTGCTAAGCATTACATTTATTTCTACTTTTTTATCATAACATCCCTGGTCATATTTTTGACTCTGTTCAGTCTTTTTTTTCCCCCCAAGATGGAAAAGGTTGAGTTGTTGTTGCTAGGCAACTATAAGACCCAATCCTAGCAACCTCTAGCTCTATCACAGAAGAAGAACTGTTGTTAGAATTCAGTCCATTTTGGAAGCTGAAATATTGGAATATTGGCTCAGAAGTCCAATGCGTTTTGTACAATGTGTCATATTTGGTCTGTTTTTTGGCTTTATCCTGGAGCAACTTTCATTTCATTCAAACAAATCATTCAAACGCCCAGCAAGTTGCTTGCAAATATGATGAACATTGATAATAAAAAAGAGCAATAACTAATAATAAAACGCAAGATATAAAAGGAAGAAAAAAATATCATTTTTTAAAAATCAGCGTCATAGCCTAAGTTGAAATGTATTGTTTTCTTGTTTAGGAAATCTTTCTGTAGATCATTTTTAAAAGACCGTTTTTCAAAAGGCCAGTTGAAGATATATATTTTCTGAAAGGACTAACCTCATTTCTTGCAGCAGCTAAAAGTCTTCCATAGATTTTTTTATTATTTGAAATAAAAATCCAGTCCTTTGTGTCTACCAGTCATACTTCCCCATTACAAATGCAAAATTTGGCAAAGTTTGCATATCACAATAAGCCAACACTTTTCAGAATTCCATTAGTTTTTCCCATTAGTAGGCATGCCCACCAAACATGGATAGTTCTATCTGTAATTTGCTTACCGTGTCATCCAAACGAAATACTCAGTCTAGCTCTCCTCAGAACAAGCTAGTTTCAGAAATTGATCACTTTTCTGGTATATGCAGATCAGATGATCCTTCAGCTATTTCAGTTCACAACCAAGAGAGGATTTAAAGGCAAACCAATGGAGCATAGTGCACAACTGAACTCCTAATTTTACCCAGGATGATTGGCAGATGCAATCCCCTTTGTTACGCCATCACAACAAATGTTAGTGGATATCATCTTGATTATGGGGTCCTTGGTGTTCACTGAGCTTGGCTGTTTTCTTGCAGATGTTTCATTATCAAACTAATTAACATCATCAGTGCTAGCTCATCTTCTAGTACTGATGATGTTACCTAGTTGGGTAATGAAATGTCTGCAAGAAAACCACCAAGCTCAGAGAGCAGCAAGGACTCCACAGTTCACCCCTGAGCTATAAATATTCTCTTGATTACTTTGCTTCTTGATGACTTTGCTTCAATAAGATTCCTTAAGAATCCGATCCTTTGAAGTTTGAATTCAAAATATGATTGGACAACCATCACACATGATCCCTTCCCTCTCCACTGAACATAGTTCTCTTATGCTCCTAGTTACACTGGCTTTGAAAATAAAAGTACCACTTTCTTTAGCTCTACAGACTGGTTGCTACAGCATCTCTGTTTTACTTACTTACTTACAAATATTTATTGACCACCCATCTTACCACGAGGTAACTGTGGGCAGCTCGCAATCGTAAAAGATAAATATAAATGTACTAAAACATAAATAAGTTAAAACAGAACAAACACTAGGATCCAATTAAAGATAGAGAGGACAGGAGCAGGATGGGATGGAATCTGTTATTCATTGATCAGCCACTTCCATGGTGATGTTCCCCCATTGGAGTCCCAAGCCATTAAGCAGAGCCAGGTTGTCAAGCCCTGTGGGCTCAACATACACAGGAGGGGAGAGGGAGAAGGACCAGAAGGCCGCCTTGCAGCCCGAATCCGGAGGCCCGAATCCGGCAATATTGTCCGCCAGGGAGGCCTTGGAGCCCAGCTCCAGCAACACCAGCGAGACCCACCGACCGGCTTACCGACGGCGAGCAGGGGGGACTGGCGACGCTGCCATGGGGCAGGGAAGCCCCACAGCTCAATACCAGCATGGCTTGGTTCTGGTTATGCCGACGACAAGCAGAGGGAACTGGTGATGCCGCCGTAGGGCAAGGAAGCCCCGCGGCTCGGTTCTAGCACGGCTCGTTTCCAGTGGCGCCGGCAACAAGTGGAGAGGCCTAGCGACGCCGACGCAGTGCAGGAACAGCCCCACGGACTGAAACTAGTGCCGCTGACCAGTTGAGTGGCCTCAACACCAGCAAGGCCTGCAATCACCCATGGACTGTGGGACGGTGCCAGGCCAATGGGATTTGTTGCGAGGTCGAGAGGACGATAGGGTTCCTACCTGGATTCTGCCACTACGCTGCACGACATGCTGCGCACCAACCGGCAGGGACTGGATGGAGGGCCAGGAGGGAGGCAGGGCCCTGGGTTGCTGTTTTTCAGAACAGGCACCAGATGCTGGCTTACTGAATGGAGGGGTGGAGCTGCGGGGAGGGAAGATCACTCCCAGTGCTGACTTTGTTTGTTCGGAATAAACCGCATGTCAGACTGTTCCTGTTTACTAGTCATCCTCCTTGTGCTCCGGTGGGAACCAGGGACTGGTAAGGACGCTGACACAGGTCTTCAGGCTTTTATGGAAGGCCCAGAGGGTTGGATCCGACTTCACACTGGTGTGTGGTAAGATGTTCTACAGGGAAAGTGCACCAGAAAAGAAGGCCTTTCTCCTGGACCCAGGAGAATGTATTAATGTATCCAGTCATTTCATTGTAAACGAAGATCTTCAAATCCCTATTCAGCTATCCGTCTGTTTCTCATTTTTTTTTTAATCTTCCTAATCAACTGCTCCTCTGTTTCTCTCCACTGAAAGAGCATCTGCCTCCCTTATAGGTTTTTGCTGTTATTATTAAATACTTAATCAGCCTAGAAAATCAGGTTTGGAAATAAGAAAACAGTCTATCCATATAAGTGTTATTATCCAATAGACACGATTTAAAAAGGGAGAGAAGGAAGGAAGGAAGGAAGGAAGGAAGGAAGGAAGGAAGGAAGGAAGGAAGGAAGGAAGGAAGGAAGGAAGGAAGGAAGGAAGGAAGGGAAAATAAGCACTGATCCTTTCCTGGCTGGTGACATGTGTGGCCCATAGAGTGAAACTTAAATACAGCTAGTTTTCAATTTACAACACTTCATTTAGTGACAGTTCGAAGTTACAACAGCAATGAAAAAAGTGACTAGTGACCATTTTTCACACCACCGTTGCAGCATCCCCGTGGTCATGTGATCATATTTATGATGGTCGCAGTGTCCCGAGGTCATGTGATCCACCGTTTCTGACCTTCAGACAAGCAAAATCAATGGGGAAGCCAGATTTACTAAACAACCGTGTTGCTAATTTAACAGCTATAGTGATTCCCTTAACAACTGTGGCAAAAAGGTTTGCAAAATGGGGCAAAACTCATTTAACAAATGTCCCACTTAGAACAGGAATTTTGGGCTCAGTTGTGGTCATGAGTCAAGGACTACTGATAATGTTTTAAGACCTGCCACTAAAATTGTGGGCAAAGAAATGAGATGTAAAAAATATTTGAAATTCTCACTTCCTTCCTTCCTTCCTTCCTTCCTTCCTTCCTTCCTTCCTTCCTTCCTTCCTTCCTTCCTTCCTTCCTTCCTTCCCTTCCTTCCTTCCTTCCTTCCTTCCTTCCTCCCTCCCTCCCTCCTTCCTTCCTTCCTTCCTTCCTTCCTTCCCTTCCTTCCTTGTGCAGATTTGCTAATTAATGCTGATGAACAATTTGTGAGCTGTCCTTAAATATTTTGATTTTTACTTGCCTTTTGGGTCCATTCTTTCTTTGATTTTCCAATTCCATCTGACATCAGTAGACCTTTCTCTCTTTGCTTCTCTCTCCCAGAAAAAAAACCCAACAACTTAAGAGCAACGAAGGGAAATAATTACAATGACAAGCGCCATCTAAACTGTGGTTACAATTGAAAACTATTATTTCTCTTATGTTTTTTTTTTATTATTCACTGTGATTTGGGAAATGCATTCATCGGGGCCCTGTAAGTTTTTTTAGTTTATGGTTCCCAGCATCAAGAGTTTTTTCGTTCAATTATTTGCAGATTTCTGTCCATCGGTGGATAAAAATCTTTTAATGATCAATGCAAAAAGAAGGCAATTATCTGTGTTCTGCTTTGCTTCCCTCTCACCACTCTTCTGTTAAAGAGGTCACAGATGGAGCGATTGTTTTTTAATACAGGAAATTGATTTGCTTTCTCCCACCCTTTCCTCTTTTTTTAACAAATACAAACATTCTGTAGATTTTCAATGATTTACAATTTGCAAAATTATTTTTCTATTGATTTGGTACAGCTTTGTTTGCATGTAGGAGTGTATGTGCAGTCACACACAATTTACTTAGGAGCAATATAACTACTCTGTTTGTTTCACTTCCTTTTTTTCGGCAAAAAAAGAGAGACCTTTTTTGTTGTTTCTTTCCAGTTGTTGCCAGTTTACAATGGCAACGGACAAAATCGAGTGCAGGGAACTTATTTCTGTTGAATAATAAAGTTTTGCACTATCAGTTAAATCTAATAAGGTTACAAAATAACAGAATAACATATTTGGATCTTCGACGTCATCTAGTCCAACCCCCTACTCAGGCAGGAAACCCTACACCATTTCAGACAAATGGCTGTCCAGTCTCTTCTTAAAAACTTCCAGTGTTGGAGCATTCACAGGTTGTTCCACTGTTTAATTGTTCTGTCAGGACATTTCTCCTTAGTTCTAGGTTGCTTCTCGCCTTGGTTAGTTTCCATCCGTTGTTTCTTGTCCTGCCTTCAAGTGCTTTGGAGAATAGCTTGACTCCCTCTTCTTTGTGGAAACCCATCAGATATTGGAACACTGCTATCATGTCACCCTAGTCCTCCATTTCCTTAAACTAGACATACCAAATTCCTGCAACCTTTCTTTATATGTTTTAGCCTCCAGACCCCTAATCATCTTTGTTGCTGTTCTCTTCCTGCATGGATGTAGCCCGCATTCCATAACTGATCTGATCGGAAAGCCATAATACTTTCAATCCAAATCTGTAGAAACTGATTTGTTAGAAACACAGCGCACCACATTATTTCCACTATTTTGAGCACTCCCTTCCCCTTCACTTCTGTTTACTGCTTCTCTGACTTCAGTGGACCAGAACATTGAAAGAAAATATTGTGCTGACATACGATACTGAAAAAAGAAAATTAGGGTTGAGGTTGAAATAAAAATTCTGTTCCTTGGCTTCTTGATTCTTAAAAGAAAAAGAACAAGAAAAAGAATGTGCCTTCTCGTTTTGCTTCAGGATTCCTACATGCAGCTGTGAATGGTACAATGTTGGATAACTAATAAGAAATAAGAAACCATAATTTTATGGCAGTGCCTGCTTGAAAGAATTCTCTCCTTCCTTCCCTTTCATATAAAACAAACATGAATTAAAAGGGAATATTTATAGCTCGGGGTTGAAGTGAGGGATCCTTGGTGCTCTCTGAACTTGTTGGGGTTTTTTTGCAGATGTTTCATTACCAAACTGATGATGTCACCTAGTTTGGTAATGAAACATCTGCAAGAAAACCACCAAGCCCAGAGAATGCCAAGGACCCCTCAGATATGAATTATTTGACAGACAAATCAGATAAAGCTCCCCAAATATTTGCTGAGCCACAGTCCATGGAAATGCCAGGGATAATAAATGCTGGATGTTGTGATTCGGGTTTCCCAATCCTGAGGTTAAGCTAGCATTGAAACACTTAAAATAGACATAAAGAGCATCACAAGATCATGATTGCTGCGTCCTAGTTAAAAATCAGCAATAGGTTGCAATGGTAGCATCTTAAGACAGATGGTCAGAATGCTTTCTATGTCATTCGTCCCCAACTCCCAGTCCCTGGACCAGTACCCGGGCCACAACATGCCAGCAACCGGTCCACACAAACAAGCAAAGCCCCATCCACGATGTGCAGGCAGCACACAAAACCATGCCCCCTCCGGTCCACGGAAAAACCTCTGTCCACAGAACCGGTCCCTGGTGCCAAAAAGGTTGGGGACCTCTGTTCTATGTCATCTTTTTTGCAAGAGCTGCATTGGTTACCAGTTTGTTTCCAGGTACAATCTAAGCTGCTGGTCATCTACTTTTAAAGCCCTACATGGCCTGGGGTAAGGTTATTTGAAGCATCGCCTCTCTCTTCATTAAAACCACCCAACCCACCAGGAAGAGAAGGTAGGGTGTGCTGTGGGTCCCATCAATCCTAATTCTTAGTCGTCTGATGAGACCATGAAAATGGACCTTCTTTATGGCACACCATTCCCTCTAAGATACAATTGGGTCCCACCCGGTTGCTTTCCCAAAAGGCCTTGAAGATGGGGTCTTGTCATGGGCCTGAGGACCACAAATGGAGATGGAACCGATCAAGTGGCTGATTTAATTGTGTTGTTATTGCGTAAGTGTGTGGGGTTGAGGGGGTTATGGATTCTTATGCTGTGGATTTTTAACGTTGTCAGTCACCTGTGTATAAGTTGAGTGACCATTTAAATTTGTTTAATAAAATAAATACTTTCCCCCTCCATTTGTGGGTGAAATGTGTACATAATAACATGGTATTAAATTACAAAGCCAGTAATGGTTTGTTTATTTATTTATTTATTTAGCAACCAAACAGTGCTGCTCTTACAAAGACGAGACAAGTTCATGAACTTTCAGCCTGTTCTGCTCTGGCGGTTCCTGTCTAACCCGTAAGAATCTCAGAAATTGGATTGGTAATGGGATCAGGATCTTTTCACCTCCAGACCAGACTCACAAAAATTCAGCTCATGTAGGCAATGCGAAAACTTTCTTAGTATGGTGTCTCTTGTGTCACTTGAGATGACTTGGTACATTTGCTGCACGGGAGGAAGAGGGGAGAGTTGCAGAAGATAGGTTGAGGCTTGCTAGAAGGATGCAGGAGGTGATAGCACCAGTAGTACATGGAAGGTTGAAAGTGATTAAGGCACCAGGCGCAGCAGGAGACTGTAAGTTCTAGTCCTGACTTAGATATGGAAGCTGGTTGGGTGACCTTGAGCCAATCACCAGGAGAAAATGTGTTCTAGTCCCACCTGAGGCATGAAAACTGGTTGGGTTGCTCTGGCAACGCCAACATGCTGAAGGAACACATGAAGAATGCAAAATTTTGTCCTGTTGGTAGCATATTTCTTGAATTCTCAACTTTTGAGAAATAAAAACATATCCATTTTTTCAGTCCTCCTGATAACAAATCTATTCAAGACCTAATCAAGGGTGAGTGTAATGCATTCTTTAGGGAAGCCACGGAAGACAAGACTTGGCCAAACAAAAGTTGCTAGCCTTGGGATCTGCTTGGTCCCAAGGCTAGCAAATGAACATTATTTATGCATACAAAATATGCAAAGTATCTCAGGAATCTCACAACCATATAGCTGTATTGGAAGATGAATGGGAACTTGCAGTGGCAATGCAGAAGCTCATTCTGAGCTAACCTGCTTGTTTTCACCTTTGCTTGTTGAATAAAGAAGGTGCCAGGAATCTTCACATGATTGCCAAGCATTTCTTACTGTGAAAATCTCCAACTTTTGATTCCCATACCAAAGTCACGTGCCATCCAGTCAAGATCTTGTCTTGCAGTCTCCTGACCACAGCAGAGCCATGAAGTCATGGTGCCAACCTTTGAAGTTGTTGTCATTATGGTTGGTTGGGAGCTTCTGCACAAAGCTTCTGACCAATAATATTTTTTAGATGGCCTGACCTCAGTCACTTCCTCCCCCTGCATGTTTTTGCAAGATTCCAGATGCACGACAAGAGTCTGTTCCTGCTACTGAGGAATTGAATCTCCTTGGTCTCTTGTCTTTGAGCAAGGATAATGATACTCTTTAGTATGCTTTGAGTAGAGCCCTAAATACAAAAGAAAGGGTGGGTGTCAGTTAAGAAAATCTGTCTTAGCCTCCCTGCTGATCTACTTCACCCAAGATGCACATTGCATGGAGACCATTTAATGCTATTATTCCCAGGCACACTAGGCTAATCTACATACCTCTCATTGCTGTACAATACCTACAACAATCTGTTGAGCTAATTTGTTAAACAGCTTTGTTCTCCCTGGGGAACAGAGGTTGTTGGTCACAGAAGATTGATTCAGCTCTTGGTGAATCAACATTAATGAAAATCTACTCTGCTTAATGAATGGGGATTTTCTTTGCTGGTGTGTATGTATGACAGCCCATAAAAAAAGAAAGCAAATAAAAATAAATGTTAGATGGCCGCATCAGTAAGCTTCTCACTTGCTCTTTTATTTGGTCCTCTAAAAAGAGAAATCATAGCAAGAAATGCTGGAACAACCAATAAGATGCAAGCAGTGGGTTATTTATAGGTTTTTAAAAGTGCTATCTCTGGCTTTCTCTAAGCTAAGGAGGGAAATCTGAAAAAAAAATTGACTGCCGTGTATTTCTTTGGGATTATTTTTTTTTATTTCAGTGTCCTTGAAATTCAAGTTCATTCAAATTTCAAAAACACTCTCAACTTTTGTACCTGCCAAGCAAACCCTTGCAGAACAAAGAAGGATTATTGCAGCACAGTTGACGTCCTTCTGGAGGCATTGTCACCCCACAAGTAAAAGAACAAGATTTCAAAAGAGTCATTTATCTATTTCTTTATTTATTTGTCGGCCCACTTGCAAGCAATTCTAGGCAGCTTACAGCAGACTGAAAATTTCAAAACTATGTATAAGATTTAAAAACAGAGCCAGATCACCAGTGACAATAAGACACCTACTTCATTCTAAAGCAGGTTCATACAGCATCCTGGATCAGCGCCAGAGGGAAAAACCAGATTTTCAAGGTCTTTCTAAATGACTTAGGGTTGGGCAATTTCAAATTATTTTATTTTATGAAACCACTGGTCTCAACTACCACTTCACTTATATGTGTTTCCTGTGTTGTGGTGCAGAACTATTGTAGGTTTTTCCCCATGATAAAGATCTGAAGGAACTTCATGAGATGAAAAACCCATGATTTTTCATGGGTTACATTAGAAAGTTAAGGTTTCTAATGTTACATTAGAAGATAAGGAAGCCAATACACACCACATAACGATCAAAAATATCTAAAAGGCAGCTTTCCTTCATAATCATAGTCATGTCCAAGAAGGACTATTATTTTATTTTATGAAACCACTGGTCTCAACTACCACTTCACTTATATGTGTTTCCTATGTTGTGGTGCAGAACTATTGTAGGTTTTTCCCCATGATAAAGATCTGAAGGAACTTCATGAGATGAAAAACCCATGATTTTTCATGGGTTACATTAGAAAGTTAAGGTTTCTAATGTTACATTAGAAGATAAGGAATCTTACATTAGAAGATAAGGAAGCCAATACACACCACATAACAATCAAAAAGATCTAAAAGGCAGCTTTCCTTCATAATCATAGTCATGTCCAAGAAGGACTATAAAAATATCCTTCATCTCAGGTCAAAGAAGAGAGGACAATCCCAATGTTGTTAGGATTTTATAGACTATCACCAACATTTTAGAGTACCGTATATAGATATTAAATGATGCACCTGTTTCATAAAAAGAGCCCTGAGGTTGCATCAAGTAAAGAGTCCTATCAGAAAATAAACTCCCTTTTTTTTACTCTGTCTATTCTATGTTGTGTAGATCTTCAGTCTGTTCATGGGAGAGTATAAATGTGACAGAGTACAAATTATAATTGCAGTCTCATAGCCCCTCAGTGTTTTTTCCTCCATTATTCCAAACTTTGATCTTCTGGAGTTTTAAAGGAAAGCCTACAGAGATCTATTTGCTTTCATTTGAAGCTGACTAGAAATCTCCTTCATATTTTTCCATTATTATATTAGAGACTGAGTAGATTGAATGGTGTGATAGCTTAATAGCAAAGACGCTCGGCCCCCCACTCAGAGGTTTGAGAGTCCAATCCTAGGTAATGGCAGATGTTTCTCTCTCAGGGTGCAAAGAAAAAAAATCTGCTGTGAACTCCATGTAGGCATCAGGAAGGGCATCCGTCCAGTAAATAATAATAATAATAATAATAGTAAAGTTGGAAGGGACCTTGAAGGTCATCTAGTCCAACCCCCTGCTCAGGCAGGAAACCCTATACCATTTCGGACAAATGGCTGTCCAGTCTCTTCTTAAAAACTTCCAGTGTTGGAGCATTCACTGCTTCTGGAGGCAGGTTGTTCCACTGGTTAATTGTTCTCACTGTCAGGNTTATATGCTTTAGCCTCCAGTCCCCTAATCATCTTTGTTGCTCTTCTCTGTACTCTTTCTAAAGTCTCAACATCTTTTTTACATCGCGGTGACCAAAACTGGATGCAGTATTCCAAGTGTGGCCTTACCAAGGCATTGTAAAGTGGTATTAACACTTCACGTGATCTTGATTCTATCCCTCTGTTAATGCAGCCTAGCAGCTCCGTCCAGTCTCCCCAACTCTACCCCAAATTAAGGGATTACAGGGTCGTAAAGAGGGAGGTTTTTATTAGAGACTGAGTAGACAAAATGTTGGGTTTGGAGAATGGGACACAGTGCGTGTCTATGTCATTTCTGATTTTAAACCTTCATAAGAAAACTTTTGCCCTGGGCAGATTAAGTTTAAATCTATCATCTTCCTTCCCTTCACTAACACTAGCTCAGTTCACAGTTCAAGCACTTTTCTTGGAGAAATTTGGGGGAACCACAAAAGAAAAGAAAAATAGAATTGATCTGATTTCATTAAGGTTCTTCTGGAACGGCGTTTCACTGATGTATGCGTTTTGTGCTCCTATGCGCTTGCAAAATGCCACATGAAAAGGAGCTATTTGCATACTGCTACCCATTTTTCCCCTTCTTTGGTTTTATCAATGCCCACATGATACTCGGCAATACAAATGGGAGGACAGATGCAAACGATCTGAAGCCTGAAGCGAATCATGCATACTCTGATCCCAGAATTACTTAGCAATGCTGGTTGTTAAACTGGAATTCTGAAAGTGTGTGATATGGAGCACAGCAATTTGTAGAGAAAAGAGTGGAAAAAAGTAGGGGAAAATCATCCTCCCATCACTAATTCATGTTCATCCTCAACTCAGCGTTTTGACAAATAGTTGCCAGTTAGAGGAATAGGAGCGGCAAGCTTCTTAGAAGCCGAAATATATGTGCTGCTGTGTGTTATTGTTTTCATTATCATAATAAGTATCTGTGCGTATGTGTTAAGGATGAGTGAATACAGGATGTCAATTTCAATTTCTTCCTCTTTTTCATTTCCCCCCCCCTCATGTTCATTTAGCTACATCCCACTTCTGAGTCACTTTGAAACAAAATGATGCACAAATTAAAGGCAACAGGCTGAAGAATGGGGGGGGGAGAGAAATCAAGAAGCATCAGCATTGTCTTCTTCTGTGAACCTACAAACGATTTTTAATGTTGGCAATTTATTTATTCAGCTGAACTTGCATTGTGTCTCGATACACGGATCCCTTATGGATCCCGAGAAAGGGGACTATGCTAAGGCCCTACCAAAAAGAGAAGAGAGAGAAGAGAAATATATCACATTGATTGAAAAGGAGGACAAGGGGTGACATGGCAGCAGTCTTCCAATATCTCAGCGGCTGCCCCAAAGCAGAGGGACTCAAGCTATTCTCCAAAGCATCTGAAGGCAGGACAAGAAGCAATGAATAGAAACTATTCAAGGAGAGATGCAACCTGGAATTAAGGAGAACTTTCCTGACAGTGAGGACAATCAACCAGTGGAATAGCTTGCCTCCAGAAGTTGTGGGATGCTCCAACACTGGAAGTTTTTAAGAAGAGACCAGACAGCCATTTGTCTGAAATGGTATAGGGTCTCCTGCTTGAGCAGGGTGTTGGTCTAGAAGACCTCCAAGGTCCCTTCCAACTGTTATTCTGTTCTGTTCTGATTCGATCATATACTGCACTGCCTTCCTCCCTCAGCGTGGATAGGTATGCGTTCTCCATCTTCAAAAATTCTCCAGACAGTATTTCCATTGCTGAGAGTTCTTGAGGTTGAAAATCTAGAGTAAGAACCAGATATTAAGCTACAATATTGCTTTCTTGTTTGCAACATCATGCCATGTATAAATCAAGATATGGTTGCTTCCTCAACAAACTTCAGTGATGGCAGTCCAAGGCTTAATGCGCAGTAGAAACACAGTGATTAATGCTTCCAGAAAGATATATTAGTCCATACTTGTTCTCCTAGTTCAGCTGAGGATATTCTCTGTTGACATTTTCCATAGTGATGACTGCTTTCAAGACAGCTTGTATCTAGAGTGAAGGTTTCGCATCTTGCTGAAATGGCAAAGATTTCGGCTTATTTGAAGGATCACTCAAATGAACAATTTTTATCAATATGGAGAAGATGGATTGTTTATATTCAAAATAAGCATAGAATGGTGGAATATAAGTTAGGTTTTTAGATAAAAAATTCTTTTTTTATACATATATATATATTTCACCTACTTATGT
>NW_015386956.1:93935-99577 GCF_001527695.2 Protobothrops mucrosquamatus
TCAAAATATCAGTCCTGGAGATCGGATTCCTCTGTTTCTGCCTCCTATATGCCACACCATTCCCCACCCTTTGTTCTAAATCTGTTAGGCTATTTTGTCTCTTTAGTATTATTGTTGCATTTCGGAAGCCTGAAATGAATACCATTGTGTTACTCCTTTGAGGTATTTTTTTCTTGGTTGGTTTTTGTGAGATTTTTTTTGGGGGGTATGTGTGTGTGTGTGCAGTGAATTCTTTTCATGTCCTTCCTTCTGCGAAGGTTCTTTTCTATCTTTGCAGCACAAACATGGATACCAGCCTTCTTTTGCTGTTGTGTGAGGCACATTCTAAAAGTCTTTCTTTCTTTTTCATTGTTTTGTATTGTCTGTCAGATGTTGTGATGGCTTGCTAGCTTAATATACTTCTCTCCTCCTCTCCTCCTCCTCCTCCTCCTCCTCCTCCTCCTCCTCCTCCTCCTCCTTTCACAGAGTTGACCAGCCAGGTCATAATTCTTTCTCCTTACATTTTTCCCTGGGAGACTGGGAGCAAAGGAAGAATTTAAAAAAAAAATTACCTGTATTTTCCATCCTTTGTGAAAAACAAGAGAGGGAAGAAAAATCAAGCTGAAATTTTTTAAAATTCATGTGTTTGCTTATTCCTAAAAATCAGGAATTTCGCCCTTTGGTCATTCTTATCCTCCTGGGGAAAATATTCTACAAGTATTCTCCCCTGAGGGGGGGAAATCTCCTCTTTTCCACTGACCCTCAATTCCACTGACCCTCAATTCATGAAGATGACTCCTCAGTTGACACCAAAAGTGCCAGCAGAAACGGTTTCTTAGGGGGAGGGAACAAGCCATAGAGGTATCCATAATAAACCATATCAGCAAAGAAATCTTGAATTACTTCTGTGATGAGCTGGGGGAGATATTCCTGAAATGTTCTCCCCAATGCATAGAAAAGCTGGAGAACGTCCAAGGCCATCTGCACACGTTTCCTCTCCCCCAAAAGAAGACATCTGCAGAGCACTCCTATTTAGAAATCTTGACATGTTCCGTGGGATTTGCTATTCCCTGAAATATACACAGGACTACAGCTTGAGGACTCAACTACACATTACACCGATAGCAAAGGTGGCACTCAGGCACAGACTTGGTGAGGGTTTTTTTATTTTTTATTTTATTTTTCATTTCAACAACCTTTTGGCTTGCCTGGGCTGCATTGAGTGAATAGGAACTGTCTTGGACTGCATATAAGAGTGATGGCGAACCTTTTAGAGACCGAGTGCCAAAACTGCAACCCAAAACCCACTTATTTATTGCCGGGTGCCAGGTGGGCGTGGCTCACTGGGTGGGCATGGCTGTGGTGGTCATGGCAGATTGGATGGGTGTGGCCAAGGTGGGCATGATCACCTTGATGTTGCTCATGGGGAGGGACGCCTGTGGGGGCCGGGCAGGATTGGGGGAGATCCAGGGGGTCTCTGCCAGGTGGGGCGCTGGGCAGGAGGCTCATCCTGTGGGGTGAGGTGAGGCGAGGCAGGGTGGGGGTGCCATTGTCACAGGGCAAGGTGTGGCAGGGGCGGCTGCTGTCTGACACCATCGACCTCTGCACACAGAGGCCAGCGAGCACATGGATGCTGGGATGCATCCGGCCATGTGGGACCTTGGCGGGTTAGCGGGCGGCTGGTTGAAGAAGGACAGTTGCCATCTCCAGGGCATGGCCTCTGTGCCCACAGAGAGGGCTCTGAGTGCCACCTCTGGCACGCGTGCCATAGGTTCACCACCACTGGCATATAAGATATATAATATAGTAACTATCAGTAAAAAAAAATCACATAATAATATTTAACTTTATGGGGTCGCATAACTAGCTGTTCAGGGCTGTGGGCCACAGGTTGTACACACTGATTTAACTCAAACTGTACTGAGGTGATTAACACGAAGACTGCAGAATACAGGGGAAAGCAGATGAATCCTTCCTTTTTCAGATCAGAGTTTGATTCCGATCCCTCCTTTCTCCCCCCCGTCCTCCATCCAGTGATTTAAAATGGTGACTCATGTCAAAAATATCTAATCCTCCTACAGTGTTAATACCAGCTGCTATATTAGAGCTGTGGTGGCGCAGTGGTTAGAATGCAGTTCGTCAGTTCGATTCTCACCGGCTCAGGGTTGACTCAGCCTTCCGTGGTCAGTAAAACGAGGACCCAGATTGTTGGGGCCGATAGGCTGACTCTGTAAACCGCTGAGAGAGGACTGTAAAGCACTGTGAAGCGGTATATAAGTCTAAGTGCTATTGCTATGTTATTAACAGGGCAATTTTTAGTAGTTTTTCAGCTGGGAAGGATCCGGTTAAAGTTGTCCTCCTCAAGCTATGGATTTCCCATAGCAAATGTCCAACTTCCATTCTGCCTAAACAACCAGATGGGAGATGCCACCTAATTACCGGTGGTGGAGCTCCAACTGATGATTAGTTGGTTCCCTCTGCAATTTAGTGTTCTCGGGATGGCCATATCACCCAGGCAGCTCCATTTTTCAACAAAAGGGAATGGACTCTGCTGACCTCTCAGCCTCTGTTGGGAAGCATCTGCTGCCTGAGGTAACTACCTGATTCTGCCAGCCTGGTAGAGTTGACCTTCATGATGATGCCTCAACCATTATTCTTCTTTTGGCAAGCCAGGAAGAATGCTAAGCGTGTACTCTTTGCAGCTGCCCCATTTGTGAAACGGAGGGAAAGCAGAATAAACTTTTATTAAAACCTCAGTCACCCTGGCAAAGAGAACCCATCCTGGTCTAGCAGTCTCCTGAAATGTTGAGATAGACACTCTCAGAACACCCATCAATTCCTGTACATTACCAGTTGCAAATCATGGAATATGCGCTTCCATTACGTCATCACCTTGTGCACACAGTGAGCGGTGCCCAGAATGATGGAAGGAACCATTTGCAGTTTTATTGTGTGGAGCGCAAGTGGGGGGGGGACTTCTGTCCCTTACAATAGCTCCCCGAGATTCAACCACTAACGCTTGGCTGCAAACTGACTGAATTTAGCTTCATCTGTTTGTTTTTCAAACTTAAGAGTGGGTAGGGAGGCAGGATCCTTCTGGAAAACCAACATTTCCATTTGAAACATCATCCTGAAATGCTCCCAGATGGCCTGAAATTGCACTGCTGAAATTCAGCCATTTTGTTGTCAACAGTTAGCATAATTTGAGATTTCTCTCTTCTTCTCTTCTCTTCTCCTCTCTTCTTCTCCTCTCCTCTTCTTCCATTCCATCCCATTATTGTCCTATCCTATCCTATCCTACCCTACCCTACCCTACCCTACCCTACCCTATTCTCCTCAGCTTGGGAAAGGAAGCACTCCAAAATGGAGGGGAATGTTAGATCAGATGGCCAAGTTGTAGTTTTGTCCTTTCACATGTATTTCACACCTGGTATAGAAAGGCATATATACCAATATATTTTGCACACCTTGTTATATGCAAATTACAAAAAACAACCTCTNTCAAAATATCAGTCCTGGAGATCGGATTCCTCTGTTTCTGCCTCCTATATGCCACACCATTCCCCACCCTTTGTTCTAAATCTGTTAGGCTATTTTGTCTCTTTAGTATTATTGTTGCATTTCGGAAGCCTGAAATGAATACCATTGTGTTACTCCTTTGAGGTATTTTTTTCTTGGTTGGTTTTTGTGAGATTTTTTTGGGGGGGTATGTGTGTGTGTGTGTGTGCAGTGAATTCTTTTCATGTCCTTCCTTCTGCGAAGGTTCTTTTCTATCTTTGCAGCACAAACACGGATACCAGCCTTCTTTTGCTGTTGTGTGAGGCACATTCTAAAAGTCTTTCTTTCTTTCTTTTTCATTGTTTTGTATTGTCTGTCAGATGTTGTGATGGCTTACTAGCTTAATACACTTCTCTCCTCCCGTCCTCCTCCTCCTCCTCCTCCTCCTCCTCCTCCTCCTTTCACAGAGTTGACCAGCCAGGTCATCATTCTTTCTCCTTACATTTTTCCCTGGGAGACTGGGAGCAAAGAAAGAATTTAAAAAAAATTACCTGTATTTTCCATCCTTTGTGAAAAACAAGAGAGGGAAGGAAAATCAAGCTGAAATTTCTTAAAATTCATGTGTTTGCTTATTCCTAAAAAAAATAAATAAATCAGGAATTTCGCCCTTTGGTCATTCTTATCCTCCAGGGGAAAAATATTCTACAAGTATTCTCCCCTGGGGGGGGGGAATCTCCTCTTTTCCACTGACCCTCAATTCCACTGACCCTCAATTCATGAAGATGACTCCTCAGTTGACACCAAAAGTGCCAGCAGAAACGGGGGGGGGGGGGGAAACAAGCCATAGAGGTATCCATAATAAACCATATCAGCAAAGAAATCTTGAAGAATTACTTCTGTGATGAGCTGGGGGAGATATTCCTGAAATGTTCTCCCCAATGCATAGAAAAGCTGGAGAACGTCCAAGGCCATCTGCACACGTTTCCTCTCCCCCAAAAGAAGACATCTGCAGAGCACTCCTATTTAGAAATTTTGACATGTTCCGTGGGATTTGCTATTCCCTGAAATATACACAGGACTACAGCTTGAGGACTCAACTACACATTACACCGATAGCAAAGGTGGCACTCAGGCACAGACTTGGTGAGGTTTTTTTTATTTTTTATTTTATTTTTCATTTCATCAACCTTTTGGCTTGCCTGGGCTTCATTGAGTGAATAGGAACTGTCTTGGACTGCATATAAGAGTGATGGCGAACCTTTTAGAGACCGAGTGCCCAAACTGCAACCCAAAACCCACTTATTTATTGCCGGGTGCCAGGTGGGCGTGGCTCACTGGGTGGGCATGGCTGTGGTGGTCATGGCAGATTGGATGGGTGTGGCCAAGGTGGGCATGATCACCTCGATGTTGCTCGTGGGGAGGGACGCCTGTGGGGGCCGGGCAGGATTGGGGGAGATCCAGGGGGTCTCTGCCAGGTGGGGCACTGGGCAGGAGGCTCGTCCTGTGGGGTGAGGCGAGGCGAGGCAGGGTGGGGGTGCCATTGTCACAGGGCAAGGTGTGGCAGGGGTGACTGCTGCCTGACACCATCGACCTCTGCACACAGAGGCCAGCAAGCACATGGATGCTGGGATGCATCGGGCCATGTGGGATCTTGGCGAGTTAGCGGGCGGCTGGTTGAAGAGGGATGGTTGCCATCTCCAGGGCATGGCCTGTGTGCCCACAGAGAGGGCTCTATGTGCCACCTCTGGCACTCGTGCCATAGGTTCACCACCACTGGCATATAAGATATATAATATAGTAACTATCAGTAAAAAAAATCACATAATATTTAACCTTGTGGGGTCGCATAACTAGCTGCTCAGGGCTGTGGGCCACGGGTTGTACACACTGATTTAACTCAAACTGTACTGAGGTGATTAACACGAAGACTGCAGAATACAGGGGAAAGCAGATGAATCCTTCCTTGTTGGCCTGGTGGACTCAGTCGTGGCCTATTTATTGGGCGAAGAGCTGGCCCTGGAGTTTGCCCTGGAGAACTTGGCTTGCTTTCGGCTACAGACTTGCCTGTTGGGGGTTTGAAGAACTGGCTGCTTTGGGCCCGAATTTAGGCCTACCCCTACCACTTACCAAGGATTAATTTCACGAGGACTGTTTTTCTCCCCCGG
>NW_015386956.1:102903-148836 GCF_001527695.2 Protobothrops mucrosquamatus
GCAAGCGGGCCTGACCTAGGGAGGATTTTACTTAGGGATGATTTTAAGAATAATTTTAATAGGAATAACAGCTTCTAATATTTGGTTTTTAATTTGGTTTTATAGGGGTCTATATTTTTTGTATTTTGTATTTGTACTTGTTTTAATATGCTGTGCACCGCCCTGAGTCCTGCGGGAGAAGGGCGGTATATAAATTAAAATAATAATAATAATAATAATAATAATAATAATAATAATAATAATAATAATAATAATAATAATAATAATAATAATAATAATAATAATAATAATAATAATAATAATAATTTTTCAGATCAGAGTTTGATTCCGATCCCTCCTTTCTCCCCCCGTCCTCCATCCAGTGATTTAAAATGGTGACTCATGTCAAAAATATCTACAGTAATCCTTCTACAGTGTTAATACCAGCTGCTATATTAGAGCCGTGGTGGCGCAGTGGTTAGAATGCAGTTCGTCAGTTCGATTCTCACCGGCTCAGGGTTGACTCAGCCTTCCGTCCTTCCGAGATCAGTAAAATGAGGACCCAGATTGTTGGGGCCGATAGGCTGACTCTGTAAACCGCTGAGAGAGGACTGTAAAGCACTGTGAAGCGGTATATAAGTCTAAGTGCTATTGCTATTGTTATTAACAGGGCAATTTTTAGTAGCTTTTCAGCTGGGAAGGATCTGGTTAAAGTTGTCCTCCTCAAGCTATGGATTTCCCATAGCAAATTTCCAACTTCCATTCTACCTAAACAACCAGATGGGAGATGCCACCTAATTACCGGTGGTGGAACTCCAACTGGTGATTAGTTGGTTCCCTCTGCAATTTAGTGTTCTCGGGATGGCCATATCGCCCAGGCAGCTCCATTTTTCAACAAAAGGGAATGGACTCTGCTGACCTCTCAGCCTCTGTTGGGAAGCATCTGCTGCCTGAGGTAACTACCTGATTCTGCCAGCCTGGTAGAGTTGACCTTCATGACGATGCCTCAACCATTATTCCTCTTTTGGCAAGCCAGGAAGAATGTTAAGCGTGTACTCTTTGCAGCTGCCCCATTTGTGAAACGGAGGGAAAGCAGAATAAACTTTTATTAAAACCTCAGTCACCCTGGCAAAGAGAACCCATCCTGGTCTAGCAGTCTCCGGAAATGTTGAGATAGACACTCTCAGAACACCCATCAATTCCTGTACATTACCAGTTGCAAATCGTGGAATATGCGCTTCCATTATGTCATCACCTTGTGCACACAGTGAGCGGTGCCCAGAATGATGGAAGGAACCATTTGCAGTTTTATTGTGTGGAGCGCAAGTGGGGGGGGACTTCTGTCCCTTACAATAGCTCCACGAGATTCAACCACTAACGTTTGGCTGCAAACTGACTGAATTTAGCTTCATCTGTTTGTTTTTCAAACTTAAGAGTGGGTAGGGAGGCAGGATCCTTCTGGAAAACCAACATTTCCATTTGAAACATCATCCTGAAATGCTCCCAGATGGCCTGAAATTGCACTGCTGAAATTCAGCCATTTTGTTGCCAACAGTTAGCATAATTTGAGATTTCTCTCTTCTCTTCTCTTCTCTTCTCTTCTCCTCTCTTCTCTTCTTCTCCTCTCCTCTTCTTCCATTCCATCCCATTATTGTCCTATCCTATCCTATCCTACCCTACCCTACCCTACCCTACCCTATTCTCCTCAGCTTGGGAAAGGAAGCACTCCAAAATGGAGGGGAATGTTAGATCAGATGGCCAAGTTGTAGTTTTGTCCTTTCACATGTATTTCACACCTGGTATAGAAAGGCATATATACCAATATATTTTGCACACCTTGTTATATGCAAATTACAAAAAACAACCTCTCTTCCAGAGTGTAGTTTTTTGTAAAAACAGCAACCCTGAAATATGGCAAGGCAAGACAAGAGGAAGGTCAGGTCCCCCAGCCAAATGCTGGACCTCAAATTATGCAAACCCATTTTAGGATTGTTTAATGATAGGCAAACCAGACTCCCATATATCCTTACTGCTGTCCGTCCAGCAATAAGCAACTTCCTGATAGCTACTTTCTCCAAGTCTGTGTCACTGACCTGTCCTTCCTCCTTGTTTCCGTGTAGTCGTGTAAGCTGATGATATTTTCCCCA
This sequence comes from Protobothrops mucrosquamatus, assembly GCF_001527695.2. Classification (NCBI taxonomy): domain Eukaryota; kingdom Metazoa; phylum Chordata; class Lepidosauria; order Squamata; family Viperidae; genus Protobothrops; species Protobothrops mucrosquamatus. The sequence goes on from NW_015386956.1 coordinate 105,030, forward strand.
GGAGGAATGGCTGAGCTTATGGTTAAGGAATGTTGATTGAGGCTCTACTGACACATATAGGTCAAAACGAAATTGTGCACTGGAGAAAGTCCGGTTATTTGGATCTCCCAAAGGGGTTAATAGCACCGACCTTGAGGTTAGGAGGCTAACTAAAACGGCTTGCCTGCACACCCCTTTGAACTGATTAGACTGCCCAACAGAAAACCAACTCTCCACTCTTGGTTTCGGTGTCAGGCTAAAGTCAACCCATTCTTTCACTCCACAAAATGAATCCTTTTCTACGAGGGGGCAGGGTTGATTGTTACTGAATATTGACAATGCTTGGCCCTTTGTGCATCGCTTGGATGAGTGACATTAATGATTAAAATAGCAAGAACAACCTAAGCTTGGAGACATGGAAGCTATTTATGTGTAGGGAATATTAGCAGAGATTAGAGTTGTTGTGTCTTATTTATGCTGATATGTAGTCTGGCTTTTGCTAGTTTTATCAGCAAAGGACAACCTTGGGCCACAAAGCCATAACTGTGAGGCAGGAGACAGAGAGGAAATTGAATGGATAAAGCTGAACAGGACTTACACACACACACACACACACACAAAGCAGCTACACATAAGTAGCTGAGTTTTTCTGTACCCTGGGAAGGGCAAGTCTAATTTTTTTTTTAAATTGAGAGCTTGGCAAAATGTCCATTTGTCACTAGGTCCCATTTTATGTGGATTAGACCAAGTAAGTGTGTCTTTTTTTCCCCCTATTCCACCATCTTTATAATTCACAATCTTGGTGGCATAGCCTCATTGAAAAAATGCAAAATCAAGAACAATCCTATATTATCCATGAAAGCTGATTGGGTGACTTTGGGCAAATAAACAGGAGACTGTGAGTTCTAGTCCCACTTTAGGCATGAAAGCCACCTGGGTGACTCTGATGCCTTGAGATATTTGTAAATATAATAAAGGTGGGATACCAAATAAACAAATGTGCTAAAATATGGCACTGACATTGGAAATGCCAGAAGTGTACGGCCTGAGCCACTCCATACATTTTTCCCAAGGCTGAAATCCTTTCCAGAATAATAACCAGTTATCATTTTGGATAAGGGACAAGAGAGAGGTTATTAAATATGTTAGGTTTAGAGTCACTAATGTAATTTAAATTTAATCAAAGGCCCTTTTTGTTCCTCTTTGTTCTTCCTCCAGGGAATTCTGGGCCAGCAAGCTCCATTTTTAAAGACCAAGTTCAGTTCTCAGTCCAGAAAGGCTTCTGTGTTTCTCAAAGAAGTGCCCTACAGAAAAAAAAAGAAAAGATGAGTCGTATGTGCAAGAAATAATTATTACAAAAAAAAAATTAAGTAACCTGAGCAATAGTTGGTCTGGCTGGCAGAATTCTTGTGAGATTTTGAGCCTGTCATTTGAATGACTCACCAGTGTGCCATGCAATACGTACATCACCAGGTGTTTTTACATTTCAGTTATAATAATAATAATAATGATAAAGTTGGAAGGGACCTTGGAGGTCATCTAGTCCAACCTCCTGCTCAGGCAGGAAACCCCTATACCATTTTGGACAAATGGCTGTCCAGTTTCTTCTTAAAAACTTCCAGTGTTGGAGCATTCACCGCTTCTGGAGGCAGGTTGTTCCACTGGTTAATTGTTCTAACTGTCAGGAAGTTTCTCCTTAGTTCTAGGTTGCTTCTCTCTTTGGTTAGTTTCCACCCGTTGCTTCTTGTCCTGCCTTCAGGCGTTTTGGAGAATAGCTTGACTCCCTCTTCTTTGTGGCAGCCCCTGAGATATTGGAGCACTGCTATCATGCCCCCCCTCGTCCTTCTCTTCGTTAAACTAGACATACCCAATTCCAGCAACGGTTCCTTATATGTTTTAGCCTCCAGTCCCCTGATCATCTTTGTTGCTCTTCTCTGTACTCTTTCTAGAGTCTCAACATCTTTTTTACATCGTGGTGACCAAAACTGGATGCCGTATTCCAAGTGTGGCCTTACCAAGTCATTGTAAAGTGGTATTAATACTTCACGTGATCTTGATTCTATCCCTCTGTTAATACAGCCTAGCACTGTGTTGGCTTTTTTGGCAGCTGCAGCACACTGCTGGCTCATATTTAAATGATTGTCCACTAGGACTCCGAGGTCCCTCTCACAGTTACTACTATTGAGCCAGGTACCCCCTATACTGTACCTGTACATTTGGTTTTTCTTGCCTAAATGTAGAATCTTACTTTTTTCACCATTGAATTTCATTTTGTTAGATAGCGCCCAGTGTTCAAGTCTGTCCAGATCCTCCTGTATCCTAAGCCTGTCTTCTGGAGTGTTGGCTATTCCTGCCAGCTTGGTGTCGTCTGCAAATTTGATGAGTTCCCCATCTATCCCTTTTTAGGGTGGGTGCTTTTTTTTTCTCTATTAGCCAGGCTTAATTCTGCATCGCTTGAGAAACTGTTGGAGAATTTCTCTTCCTAAAATTTAGTGAAGAATTTTGAATCTCAGCCTAGCAATAAGAGAACATCAGCTGGATGGCCCCAAGCTCTGAGTAAATCTGCTGAAATCAATCTCCTGAAATCATCGTAATCATTTTTTTTTTACTCTACAGAAATAAACCAAATTATGCCTAGACTATATTTTCCCCAGTGGCATTTTCTGATGGGGGAGAGAAAAAAAAACCCAAACAAAATCAAAATGGTTTTCTCTCTCCTCTCTGTTCTCATTTGTTCTTTGGACCCCTTTTCCTTCTCTCTTTGACTAATTAGTTTGTTAGTTGTTATGGCAACTATGCATTGCTCTAGGCATCCGACGTTACAGATCAAGCTGCAAACAGAGATGTCTAAAGAATATAGATGGGTTTTCTTGGGTTATTTAAATCCTGTTCTACCTCTCTCACCCCCCTCCCCTGCCCCCACATGGTCCACTGCTCCAACTATCCAGGCTGTTTATTAATGTCCCGGCGTCTTGTCTGAGACATGGGCAAATGAAGAATCAGCTACTTTGGGCTTTGCAAGCCTTTCTTTCCAGCCTAGGGCACTGTGTGACATTCAAGGGACTGATGCATTTTACAGTAATAACGGGCACCCCCTGTGCACAAAATGTGATTTCGGAAGAAGCCTGACAATATAATAGCAGATCTTAGTCCAATGCTGCTTTTCCTGGGCTGGCTTTTAACAAACACCGGGTACATATTGTGGATTTTCACTCTGGCTCTCTGACCGTCACATTATTATTTCCACCAACTGGTAACAGTATTTTATTTCAATGTGTTGCGTTGGACAGTTGATATATCGTCCAATATTGAACAGCCAAAAAGTTATGTAGTTTAATTTTTCCCAGGATTTGATCACCGATATGCAACGTTATTTCGTACCTGGTGTTATCTAGTAGTTCGCATGCGGCAGTATTTTATGATTTGCTAGGATTTTGACAATTAACCGGGATATATTTCATATCTGAACTTCTCCCAACAAACGAAAAGAGATGGCAACCTATCCTTGATTTGCTTCCACAGTGAAAATCACTATGCAAATGTTGATGTTTTGAAATTCAAATGGCAACGTTAAGTCGTTGGAACGGTGGGTGCATATTTTGACAGTTTTCACCTTTGTTCATGGAGGTGAAGGGGTATGGAAAGAAGGTAAATCCCATTCTGCAGGAAAATAGAACAGTAGGAGAAGAAATTACAAAGGGGTATTGTGTGATGGTGCAAAAGGTAGCTGTAAGAAAAGAAACCCAATCTGTCTTTTGTGTTCCTATAGCTACTTGCTATAGACGTGTATTGGGCAAAGAATTCTTCTTGGTGTCAGGCCCAACCCAAGAACATCTTAGAATAATGTAAGATTATAGGCTGCTTGCAAAAACCAATAGCAATAGCACTTAGACTTATATACCGCTTTACAGTGTTTTATAGCCCTATCTAAATGGTTTACAGAATCAGCAAATTGCTCCCCCCCCTAAAAAAAAATTCTGGGTCCTCCTTTTCCTTGGAAGGATGGAAGACTGAGTCAACCATGGGCTGGTGAGAATCGAACTGCTGGCAGTTGGCAGAATTAGCCTGCAATACTGCATTCTAACCACCATGCCACCACAGCTCTTGGTGGCCAACACCTGGACTCCTGTTCCTTTAAGACAGCCCAGAAGCTGGGTGTGATGGTGTTGATGTGAGAATGAAGGTGTTTTGTGTTTTATGTTTCTTTGGGAAACTAAAACAGCCTGAAGCAGCCTAAGGCAAATAGAAGAGTTACTGTTCTTCAGAAGTAGGGCTCATAAAGAGAACTGCTGGAAGAATAGGAGTTGTAGCAGGGTTAAGGTAGGCCAAGCAGCATAAATGCTCCACTCACTTCATGTTCAAGGTTACTGCAGACATTAGCTAGTACTGCTGGGAGCCAGGAAGGAATTTTCCATATCTGCCAGATTATACAAGTGTATACGACTCCTACAGCTTTGTCTTATGGAAAAGTAGCAACGGCTAAGATATCTTGAAGGTGATCTCATTTATGCCTTTACATGAAGTCAGGAGTTTGAATAGTGACTGTCCAAGAATTTTTGGAACTGTTCTATAGGACCATCACAGCAGAAGGCTCAAGCTTGAGTTATGCTCATGCCAGTTCTTAGGTCAAATGAAGATTTATTATTTGTTTATATAAGCATCCGTATGCTCCTGGTTCCAAAGACTAAATGTGAAGAATAAAAGCCCCATGAAAAAGAAAGCAATTCTTAGCCACCAAGAAATCAAATCCCCTATAAAACAATAAATTAAAATAAAACATTGTCTAAGGAAAACAAAAAAATAAAAAAGCCATCCAAGCCATGATTAGCTTCCAAAACCTTGAGAACACAAGCCTTGAATAAATAGCTATGGAGCTTCTCAGTCATCCAGGTTTTGGTTGTCCCAAAAGTGCTTTTTCAAAAGGCAATGGGACTTTGTTTTTTTCCTTGAAAATGTTTCGCTTCTTATCCAGGAGGCTTCTTCAGAAGGGAGCTGAAGAAACTTCTTGGATGAGAAGCAAAACATCTTCAAGGAAAAAACAAAGTCCCATTGCCTTTTGGAAAAGCACTTTTGGAACAGCCTTGAATCTAGCTAATCAGCAGGAGATTCCCTATGACACTAGGAAGCAAACTGTTCCATAATGTGAAGAAGGATCCCTTCTGGGCCTCCAAACTCTTCAATTCATGTTGTAGAGTGGGGACTTTTAGCATCCCTTCTCTGGATAAATGTGCAGGATTGACAGGCGCTGTTCAGAAGAGGTGGTGCTGAAGCAGACAGTTGCCAAGCCACATGCAGTTTTATAGGTTAACATCAGCACTTTGAATTGGACTGGGAATCTATTGTTAACCAAAGCAGTGATTAAAGCCCCATCTTATGCTACGGTCCTAAGCTTACCTATTTCCATTAGTCCCTCTACTCCATCTGTCAGCTGGAGTTTCTAAGCATTTTTTACCGCAGCCTCCCTTAAAGTGTATTGCAGTGCTCTTATCACATGGTGAGAAGGGCATAAGTCACTTTCTCTATTCAGAAAAGCCTGCAGTTGGTGCAGCAGATGAAGTTAGGCAAAGCCTCCCCTGGCTACCGCTTTCACCTGCTGCTTAAGCAGGAACCGTGAGCTGTTAATAGACAATACCCAGGTCACAACTGTTCATTCAGAAGGAGTGCAATCCCATCCAGAGCTAACCTTGCACCTGGAATGCAGCCAAATCAATTACCTATTAAGAGCTCTCCAGCTTGCTGAGATTTGCCACTCTTACAGTCATTGCATGGGTAGGCAATTGTGTTTAGTCATATTCACTCTTTCTTTAGTGCCGCCACTACTCTACTGTAGGTCTCTCTTCTGCCATTTCTCCCAAAGGTCTTGAGTAAACCAAGGAGTCTCCTGGGATCTGTAACCAGAGAGAGGTTGTTTAGATGCAATATCAGCCAGTGCCCTTATCATCTCCAAGTTCAAGAGCCCAGCAAAGCATAAGATAGAACTACAGGTCTCAAACCTTCTCAGACTATTCAAGGGATCCATTAGGTTCCCACATCCCCCAAACTCAGGTGTGCCAACAATGTCCTTATGAACAATGAAATGGTTGAGCCATTGCAAAGCACCCTCCATTTTCAGATGATGCCTAATCTACCATAAGATGAAAACCACTAACATGGGACCACTAATATGAGCTAGGCATGAGATAAGCTGGGACAAACCTATGGTTGCCATTAAAAAGTTATGAAATCACTCACCAGGACATAGAGATTGAAAACTCACAATTCATATTAGGCAGAGGGGCTCCTACTCCAGTCCAATTATGCATAGACTTAACTGTTACTTGGCATCATTGGGTTGGTACAATACTAGCAGATCTGTCTTGTCCATAAGGCCAAACATAACTTTAAAGCACCTATGAGCTGTGATGGCGCAGTAGTTAGAATGCAGTTTGGCGGTTCGATTCTCACCATCTCAAAGTTGATTCAGCCTTCCATCCTTCTGAGGTTGGTAAAATGAGGACCCAGATTGTTGAGGGGCAATAGGCTGACTCTGTAAACCGCTTAGAGAGGGCTGTAAAGCACTGTGAAGCTGTATATAAGTCTAAGTGCTATTGCTACATTTGATGAGTTGTGCCCAGTGTATTTGATCACTGTCTCATGAGAGATATTGCTATATCTCTTCCTCAAACTCAGCACCATGGCTGTGGCAGTACCAGCCCTCACTCAACTAGTTTCTATGATCTAGGCTAGGTCTACCTACCACAAGGGGATGCAGTCTTAATTGTGCACAAATTTGGCATTCACTAGTAATATCCAAAGGAGTTGATGATATGTAGCTCCCTGGCCCCAGGAAAGAAGTACATGGGCCAGAATTGGGACCTTCTCCTTAAATGTCTCTTCCAAAACCATTCATTGCCTATCACAATCCTTCCCACGCCCCCTCCCATTTTCGGAGTCTATTGACAAATCAATAAAATTGTGACCCAGCTATAATCTGACATTTTGCCCTCTTTCTTGCATGCTCTGATGGAAATTGCATGGTGCTATCATCTCCATGGGAAAAAAAATAAAAGGTAATGTACATATCTTGTTCTTCTTTTTCCTGACCTTTCCACAGAGGATATTCAGAGAAGATTCATGCTGTCCAGAATTCTAATTGGTCTTTTCTTGTGACCTTTACAGTAATAATATATAGGGGTTTTTTTTCTCCTGAACCCTGGTAGCCTTTGTTTACCACTTCCAGCTGTAGCATCTTAAGATACAGCAGTCAGTTTTCTCCTCCCTCCCATTTTCACTCAGGAAAAGTTGGAACTCTCTGGTGGGCTTGAACGATTGCTTGCTCGCTCTCATCCCTTGTTGAATGCACTTATTTTATTTTATTTTATTTATTCATTTTATTTATTTATCTCTCACCTTTGTTATTTTCACAAACAACCCAAGGTGGCAAACATATCTATCTCACCTTTCTCTTCCTATTTTCCCCACCACAACAACAAACCTGTGAGATGAGTTGGGCTGAGAAAGAGAGGGTTGGCCCAAGGTCATCTAGCTGGCTTTCATGGCCAATGCAGGATTTGAAGTCACGGTCTCTTGCTTTCTAACCTGGTGCCTTAACCACTAGACCAGGGGTAGGCAACCTTGGCTCTTTTATGACTCGTGGACTTCAGCTCCCAGAATTCCTGAGCCAGCGTGGCTCAGCTTGGAATCCTCTCCCTTTCCCCTCAGCATGGCTGGCTCAGGAATTCTGGGAGTTGAAGTCCACGAGTCATAAAAGAGCCAAGATTGCCTACCCCTGCACTAGACCAAACTGGCTCTCAAACTTTGGAATAGGACAATTGATCATGGACACATGGCTATGATGACTTCACCCTCACCTCTCTGACTCAGCTGACTCACTGTGGGTGTTCCTCCCCGGCTGGTCCCCACAGACACTTAACCACACACACACACCACTTAAGACAACCCACCATGGACCCTCTCCCATGACTGGCCCTCTCCCAGTGCTATACCACCACCAGTACTACTTCACTGCTTCTCCCATGCTGTCTAGTCACAGGCAATGCACCGCCGCACAAATCTCCATGGCCAATTCCCCTGCAAGGGCGATTAGTCCTGCTTGTGGTGTGCCCACCAGCAGGAGGTGCAAGGAGCATTGGTGGCAGGCATTTCATGAGCAAGTGCTTGTGGGCAAGTGCCTGTGGGATCGTGGCCTCTCTGGAGGCCCAGGGGACCATTGCAGAAGGTGGAGCAAGGGTGTCAGTGGGACCCTTGGCCCAGGGATGCTTACAGGTGGCATCAGCAGCAGGTGGTGTTGTGGTGGGCACTTGAGGTGCAGGGGACATCGATGGCAGGTGGGGCAGGGCAGGGCATGCATTCAAACTTCTCCTGTTATTTTGTAGGAAGAGGTCTTGCTTCCTACCCTACAATCAGAAGCAAGTCATGTTCTTAAGATGTTAGCCCCACATATGATTTTTTAAAAAGCATTTTGTTTCCCTAAGAAAGTGGTAAAATCTGGGAATGCTTAGAAAATATTTGCCTCTCTAAGACTTGCATGGACTTCAGTAGCTCTAAGCTCATCTTCATGGGCAATTTAATATATCTCCAGGCAATAGAATGACCATCATCTTGATTGAATTAGACATTGCTTTAGGAACAATGTATTCTTGGAGAACATTGCACTTCTCTTGGTTTCTCCCACAGGTCGTTGTTCCTATGTCCCTTCAGTCTGCTATCCTCTACACAAGCCTGACAGATACAAATCCACAAGATTTACAACTTGGATTCCTACTTTATCCAGAGAAATACGGAAAACAACAGACTAGTCAGTGGAGTTTATCTATCTGCATGCATGTGCAATTCAGACCCTGGATTAGAGAGGTGGTCAGTTTCCGAAGCTCGCCCCCTCCCTTTTTTTTTCTTTTACCTGTGGAAATCCTCCTAGAGTGTGTCACCAAAATTCAGAGCAAAATATGGAGATGGTACATGTCAGTGTTCTCGGCTTTAATTAGAATAGACACGGAAACCTCAAGAACTTGCAAACCTATACAATTTCAGACCCACCATCTTACAGAATAACAGAGTTGGAAGGGACCTTGGAGGTTTTCTAGTCCAACCCTTTGCTCAAACAGGAGACCCTATACCAGGGGTAGGCAACCTTGGCTCTTTTATGACTCATGGACTTCAACTCCCAAAATTCTGAGTCAGCCATGCTGGCTCAGGAATTCTGGGAGTTGAAGTCCACGAGTCATAAAAGAGCCAAGGTTGCCTACCCCTGCCCTATACCATTTCAGACAAATGGTTGGCCAATCTCTTTTTAAAAACGTCCAGTGTTGTAGCATTCACAACTTCTGGAGGCAAGTTGTTCCACTGATTAATTGTTCTCACTGTCAGGAAACTCCTCCTTAGTTCTAGGCTGCTTTTTCTCCTTGATTAGTTTTCCATCCATTGCTTCTTGTCTTGCCTTCTGGTGCTTTGGAAAATAGCTTGACTCCCTCTTCTTTGGGGCAGCCCCTGAGATATTGGAACACGGCTATCATGTCACCCCTCATCCTTCTCTTCGTTAAACTAGACATACCCAATTCCAGCAACCGTTCTTTATATGTTCTGATCCTAGATGAGAGGGCAGGAGGGCAGAAAGGATAGAACAATGGAAGGAAGGAAGGAAGGAAGGAAGGAAGGAAGGAAGGGAGGAAGGGAGGGAGGGAGGGAGGGAGGGAGGGAGGGAGGGAGGGTGGGTCCCTTTGTTGTAGATATATTTCTAAATTTCTAATCAGATTCAATATAATCTTCTTGTGCCTAGAAGGCATAAAACTGACTGTAACTGCCTGCAATGTAGATTCTTGCTATCAATATAAAGAACTGGCAGTTCTAATTTAAGAACAAAAGTATGGGATTTAAACTCAGGAGCATCCAGATATTGACTATGTTCACATAACATTATAAAAAAGCCATATTGCAGGTTTGAAATAATTAGGGAGATAATTCCAAACTAGAAGTATTGATACAATAATGTTCTCGTACATACTTACGATGAGAGCATGCCTTGGCATACTGTTTATAGTTTTAGTCACCATTCCCTAAGAAATCTATTACAGAGCTCAAAAAATATGCCAAAAAAGAGCAGTCTAATCATTAAGGGGATGAGAAACAAAACAATTGAGCTCTTTGGTTTGGGGTGAAAATATGAAATACAGAAGATCACACACGGCATAGCATCAAGAGTGACATTTTGCCGTCTCCTCCCAATGTTAAAAATTAAGGTTATCCACTGATATTAATGCAGAGAGTTTCAGGGTCAAGAAAAGGAAAAAGAGAAAGATGACATCATTAAAATGAGGAATTCAGCTCAGTACCAGCAGTTCTGATCATGAAAATTAATTTAGATGTTCAACATAGAGACTGAATAATTAGTGGAAAATGAGGCTATCATTGCTTATTAATATTGATGATTGCTTACTATCTCCAGAATCATAGGTAGCATTTATTGGGAACAACACTGGAAAGAGGTTATCCCTTTTTAATTTAGGTAACAATGCAACTTATGACTTATGCTTAAGGATATCTAACCAAGTAGTAAGGCTCTATTACCATTATCTTTCTCATCTTCCCTCTTACCTACTCCTATTGATATGACTATCACTTTGTTGGTTGTATCTTATGATTTATGATTGTATTTATCACTTTGTTGTTTGTATGTACACTGAAATCTTATGCACTAGAGACAAATTCCAATCTCAGTTGGCCAATAAAGATTCTATTCTATTCTATTCTATTCTATTCTTATTCCATTCCATTATTCTATTCTATTCTATTCTATTCTATTCTATTCCATTTCAGTTCCATTTCATTCCATTATTCTATTCTATTCTATTCTATTCTATTCTATTCTATTCTATTCTATTCTATTCTATTCTTATTCCATTCCATTCCATTCCATTCCATTCCATTATTCTATTCTATTCTATTCTATTCTATTCTATTCTATTCTATTCTATTCTATTCTATTCCATTTCATTTCATTTCATTTCATTTCATTTCATTCCATTATTCTATTCTATTCTATTCTATTCTATTCTATTCTATTCTATTCTATTCTATTCTATTCCATTCCATTCCATTCCATTCCATTCCATTCCATTGATGGGCTTTGAACTGATCCTATTGGGCTTTTCTATGTTCTCCAAACACCTAACCTAGTCAATTACAAACACACAACCTGGGCCTAGTTAGAGATGGGGAGGAGGTAGGTTAGGGTTTTTTGAACCCTGATAATTTGATTAATCAATAGTTCAGTGTATGGGCAGAACATGTGTGTTGTGTGAATGCAGTCTTTCAAAGATAACTCCTCCGAGACCTCTACAAAATAAAGGCCATATGGCCAACTTAAATTTGGTTGCCATCTGCAGTGAAATAAAAACCTTAGGGAAGAAAAAAAAAATCTATGGGAGTTCTTGTATAATTTCTACATCCTCCCAAAAGACATTAGCTCCAACGTTTCAAAAGGCCATTTTCTGAGATCTCTGCATGCAGATGAACTCAGCACTTAGATTCCAGTCATCCAAACTTTCATTCGGTTCATGTAATGTACTTAGTCCTACCTAATAAAGAGTGTTAACACTTTATGAATAACCCTTCTGTTCTTCCTTCCTTCTTCTCTTTCTTTTTTCTTTCCTCCCTCCCTCCCTCCCTCCTTCCCCCCCCCTCTCTTTCTCTCCTATCTGTGACAGATGTTCCCCCAGGAAGTGGGGATAGCCTGGAGCACAAGCTGTAAAACCTCCATTGGAAATAAGTTTGCTTCGAATCCCAGGTTTGTGCGTTTTGAGCATAGTAGATCAATGAACCTGCCAGCCCCATTTATTCCTGCACGAATTGTAATTTTTATTTTTCCATATATGTGTATTTTGTTTACACGGCATGAGTAGGTAGTTATTTGCTTTGTGTGTTTGAGCTCTGGTTGAAAAAGAATAATAATGTACAGGAAATTTCAAGCAAGCATGGAAAGTAATTTTTCATTGGATAAAGAAAAGAAAGCAAAAGAGAGGGAATCAAATCAACTAAATAGCAGTCACTGGAATTTGTCAAAAAATGGGAAAACAAAGTTTTATGAAAGGAGCGGTAATCGATAAATCATCGCCATTCACACATCCAAACAGTGCCGTGGCACACAATTAGATAGCTAATGGTGGTGAAAATGCTCTTGTGTGCAGCTAGTGATCCTTCCCCTGAGAATGTCTTCTGCCTCTGCTCATTTATAACAAAGCTTCTGGCTTGCCGAGAGGTGTAACAGATCAAGCCAGAGCAGTCTTGAAAAATGGAAGACTTTATCTTACCGAGGAGACACCGAGGGCTGGGAAATATTGGATTCTATTTATATGCAAGCCTTCAAGTACCCTTCAAGTATTTCACTTGAGATAACTAGGGGTAGACCTAAAGCTAGGCCTGCAAATCTGTGATCCAACCACTAAGCCGAATGTAGTCATGCATCATAGTCCATTAGGAGCTCAAAAAAGATCATGGTTTCCCTAGGGAATGAACACAACAGTAGCTACATGTTAGGCGACAGTCCTCAATTTCTAAAGCATAGAATTCATAATCTACAATTTATGCACACGGCATCTATGGACAGCCTGAAATTTTTGTCCTCAGAATAGGATGACAGGTTTTATTATTGCGTATGTGTGGTGGGATTTAGTCTGGATTCCCAGAAGGGAGGGGCTGCATTCCAGAGGACCAAGAGACAGCAAAGTTTAGATAGTTTGGCTGGGAGGAAAAGGTTCAAGACAGCTCCTCCCTAGGAGTTCCATTCAGAAAAAAAAAATGTTTATTACTTTTTTAAGGGACACTAACCCCAACTCATCTATCAGGTGGCTGAATATGTTTTATACAACTGTGAAAAAGTTTCAATTAGATATGCTGTTTTATTGTCCTGTATCTATTTCCCCTTCCCCGATAAATTGTTGTGCTAAACTATTTCTCTTTTGACTGTACCCTCTTTATTGTAAAAGCTGGTCAAATAAAGGTACTTGATTTGAAGGAGCTTCATTGATTAGAAAGGGACATCGGCCTAAGCCAGTGGTAGGATTCAGCCGGTTCACACTGGTTCGGTAGAACTGGTAGCTAAATTTTGCTGAGTTCGGAGAACCAGATGAATGCACACTGCTTCCAGAAGTCCAGTCTAGGTCTCGGAGGCCTGGAGGAGGCCTCCCAGGCCTAGAACGGCCCGCCGGAAGTTTGTGGATGCCACTTCTGGAAGTCCGTTCTAGGCCTCGGAGACCCAGGCCTGCATCCAATAAGAGAACCGGTTGTTCAGGTATTTCAATCCCACCACTGGTCCAAGCCTCAATCTAGCCAAGGAAGGGTTGGATGGCTGCAGATGCGTGGAGCTATTTTAGACCTCAAGAGTCCGTTTGTAAAACATAGTTCAGCTGAATCTTCAAGCTGAAGACTGTGTGCAAATTGAGGAGAGAAAAAGACTTGACATAATCATGCGATTAAAAAATCCTAAGTAGACACTGGCCAGTTTGCCACTAGAACATATCAACATCATCAAGAAAATCCAAGACACCTCCTGGTCCAACCGAATTCTCTGTGAAATTGAAATAAAACAGGATGTTACATCCAAATTACAGCCCACTGCCACTTTCTCTTTAATCTGCATTTTTTCTAGGAAATGTTTGCCATCTTGTGGTCAGTACGAAAAATAACAAGGAACGTAAACCTTGAGGCATTTTTATGCCTTTCTTGTTCTACGGTCTCCTATCTACCTCCGCCTGTATTATGAACCCAGGGTGTGGGTTTTAGGGTCCTTCAGATGTTATTGATCCATATCTTTCAGCAGCCCCTCTCAGCACTGGTTATTGCTGAAAATTTCAACTCAGCATTCTCAAGACATTCTCAAGTCCCCTGCTTTGATAGAACAGGAAAGTAAATTCAGTAACTTTGGGCCAATCACCAGGAGACAATGAGTTCTAGTCACACCTTAGTCATGAAAGTCTGCTGAATGAATCTGCGCCAATCACCAGGAGACTGTGAGTTCTAGTCCTGCCCTAGGCATGAAAGCCACATCAGTGACTTTAGACCAATCACCAGGAGACTGTGAGATCTAATCCTGCCTTAGGCATGAAAGCCACATCAGTGACTTTAGACCAATCACCAGGAGACTATGAGTTCTAGTCCTGCCTTAGGCGTGAAAGCCAGATCAGTGACTTTAGACCAATCACCAGGAGACTGTGAGTTCTAGTCCTGCCTTAGGAGGAGGAGGAAGAAGAGGAGGAGGAGGAGCAGCAGCAGCAGCAGCAATATTAGGAATGTTCACTGCCTTCAGTTATTAAAGTAGGATGAAAAAATCTAAAATAAGTTCCCCAAAACTAAGATAAAACAACAGGAGCTTGGGGGGGAAAGTCTATTGAGAGGCTGATACTTCTTTCCTTCCTTCTTAGTAACTGGGTTAGTGCATCCTTCCCACTCAGCCCTTCCTACCTAAGGTATGTTTGTTGTTTCAGGAAATGATCCTGAAGAGAGCAAGGGATTGGGATCTCTGCAGCCGTGATTTCTTTCACTGCTGCCTCCCGTATTTCTCCTTTGGCCCTGCATTCATCATGCATCTTGGCAGCTCATCAATAATTGTGGGGAAAGTCTGGAAAGTTGTAAGCTGCCAATGGGAGCGAGGGAGGCATGGTGGGAGGAGGGGGGGGAAAGAGCTGGCAAATGACAGGGCCCTTATCTTAATTACTGGCTTATTTGCATTTAAATGAAGGTTATTCTATAATTACCAGCAAATGTTTTGTGCTGGAGCTGAAATACTTCTCCATGGCCTGTCAGTTCCTTTCCATTTTCATTTTCTTTCCCAGATTCTTTGGCTTTGTAACCCACACTGAGAGAGGCACTTTCCGTCAACCTCCTTTCTTGCCGGCATGGTTTGGTTAATCAACTTCATTTGCAACAGCTCCTTCTGGCCCTGGCATCTCTCATGGGGAGAGAAAAAGAAGGGCACTGGCACAGAAAACTGGACCATGATAGAATAGAATAGAATAGAATAGAATAGAATAGAATAGAATAGAATAGAATAGAATAGAATAGAATAGAATCTGGTAGGGATCTTGGAGGTCTTCTAGTCCAGCCCCCTGCTCAAGCAGGAGAACCTATACCATCTCAGACAAGTGTCTGTCCAGTCTCTTCTTAAAAATCTCCAGTGATGAAGCGCCCAAGATTTCTGGAGGCAAGCTGTTCCATTGGTTAATTGTCCTCACTGTTAGGAAAATTCTCCTTAATTCCAGGTTGCTTCTCTCTTTTGATCAGTTTCCAACATTGTTTCTTGTCCTGCCCTCTGGTGCTTTGGTGAACAACCTGGCCCCCTCTGCCTTGTGGCAGCCCCTCAGATACTGGAACACTGCTATCATGTCTCCCCTATTTCTTCTTTTCTTTAGACTAGCCAAACCCAAGTCCCGTAGCCGTTCTTCGTATGTTTTAGTTTCCAGGCCTTTGATCATCTTAGTTGCACTTCTCTGAATTTTTTCCAGACTCTCAACATCTTTTTTTGATATGGTGACGAAAATTGGCTGCAGTATTCCAGGTGTGGTCTTACTAGTATTCCAGGTGTGGTCTTACTTTTATATGCCTTCAGATTACAGCCGATCAGAATGTGACCTACAGTTTGATGTGGGACCTTACAGTCACACTGAGCGGAAGATACTCTGCCCCACTTATACAGTGAGTCCCAAGCAGACACTGGAAGATGAGTCTCACCAAAAGGTGGATTTAGCTTAGAATTAGCATCGCTTTATTTCAGATCTTGGAAGCCCCAGAGTCTAAGAACCCAGGAAGAAAAGAGGGATGGCAGAAAAGGCAACTGCGGGTTTATTCCAGAAATGGGGAACTCCTGCTATGACCACAACAGAATCCTTCCATGCATGCAAAGGACAAGATACACCTGTCTGACTCCATGCACCAACAACTGATTATCAAGGGATATTTTATTTGGAATGTAAGTTCAACCTCACAGATCAGTATCGAATGTGGCCTTAGCGAGCCCAGAATGTGGCCTTAGCGAGCCCTGAAGCAGAATGATTAAGCAGAAAGCACTCTAAGGGAACAACACAAGGGGTGTTTTGTGGGATGCTGCTTCCAGAAACGAGAAAAACTTTGCGCAAACAAAACAAGATTAATCTTCTATCCCTCGCTGGCCGGTGATCAGGATGGTCCCTGGACAGTAAATATGGTACAGACCCAAGAGCCCACCCTGGGCTCCTAACTAATTATGGCTAATTGAAGAGAGAACATGGGAAGAGGCCGGTCAGCAGGAAACGTTGGCCAAGTGCCAGCCCTCTTCTCCTGGAAGAGTTGTGATTGGGAGGCTGCAGCATTTAAGAGTTTTAATTAATACCATAAGGAGGCAGGAGTGGGGAGAAAAGAAAGCTTTAATTTTCTGTCCCCTCCTGTTCCATCAAATGTTCCTTGGAGAGGGTTGGAAAACCACAAAAGGGATCCTCTTAAGGCAGCCCGACAAGATCTAAACTGCCCTCCAGCTGCAGAGAGGATTGAAGTGGGGAAAAAATGACTCAGCAAGGAGTGTATTTTTCAATCTGCCCAGGAAAGGGGAACCTATGAGAATCCTCCTTGGATCCACCTATTTAAAATTAGGGAGATTTCTCCTCCTTCATACGACACGGCACTCTATGGAATGCATAACAAGAATATCCCAGTGATCCATAATTATTTCTTTTAGTAGCATCCATGTGCCAGTTCATAGGTGAAAGATTGGTAACAGATGCCAAGTGAGTTCAGAGAGGTGGAAGGTACAAAACGTAATCTATAACACATTCTCACAACAGACTAAGTAAAACAAGCCACTTTGTTGTGATAGGGGAACGTAGTCATAGGAAACAAAATGCGCATTAATTGGCCCTGAATTTGAGTCAATGAGCTAATTCCCTCAGCTTTGTTGAAATATTGGCTGGGTTCACACATCACTCTAATCAGTAATCATATATGTGGAAGACCTCAGAGTTGGCTATGCTCACATATGCAACTAAACCATAGAAACCCTGATTTAAAAACCAGAAAGACTAGATTCACACAAAGAATAAAGTGATAATATTTTTTTTAAAAAAAACAATGGCTTATAGCACGAGCGATACAACGCTTGATATATAAAAGATTTCTACATATTTTCAGGTTGATCAGGTGTGATGGATTGTGTCTACGGGGGGGGGGGGGGGGGGGGGGGGGGGGGGGGGGGGGGGGGGGGGGGGGGGGGGGGGGATGGATTACAGTGAAATGGAAGTTTCCCAGGAAGGAGGGAGCACATGCCAAAGGGGGGGGGAGTGAAAGGAAACAGTACAGCCCAGAGCTGGATAGGAGACAGAGGAATAGGGTAAAAATAGTCATTTCCTAGAATCTCTCAGGGTATATCTGTTAGGGTGGGAGCAGTAAAGGTTTAGCCTGGCAAGATTCTGTCTATTGGGTCTAAGCAAATAAAGAACTGAACGTCAGCCAAAAATTTTTCTATATTGTTCTTAGGCTGGGCCTGACAGGTTTGCATGTGCATGCGCGCACACACACACAAACACACATATATTTAAGTACGTATAGAACAATAAAGTAGGCAGTAGCAATTAGGTGACGGGAAAAATATATTTATTTATTCAATTTCTATGCTGCTCACCTCACTAATACAGCGAGTCTGGGCATCTTATAATAGAATAAAAGTTTAAAAGTGCTAAGAAAAGAATTAAAATTAGAATAAAAAGTCAAAAATTTAAAAGCCAAGATTAAAAGCTTGAGGGTGAGAATATATGTTGGGTAGCCCTAAATAATGGCATAAAAATAGGACCATTTTTTTTTTAAAAAAAAGTACCTTCGTTGTTAGTTTTCAGAACTTGGCTCCATTTTATGAACACTCTTTCCAGCTGGGTGCCTTCCATATATGTTGGACCCATCTCCAAACATCTTTCTGCCCATATGGGATAGTATAAAAACATGGAATGAAGTAACTGAACTAATGTGGCTCAGATCAGGAAATTGATGTCCAACACTTCTTGTGGGTATTAGATGAGATTCTATCCTGGTATCCTCCAGGTTTCAGCCTGGATATCTTACCGCAAGTTCCTAAATCATAAGCTATGGGCCCATTGTTCCCATACATTCTTCCACAATATACTTTTGTCATTCAACAAGCAAGGTCAACCACAAAACTTCAGACTTCTTTTCTAGTAGCCATGGTAATGCAGTAGTTAGAATGCAGTATTGCAGGCTAATTCTGCCTCATAGCCAGGAGTTCAATCCTGACCAGTTCAAAGTTGACTCAGCCTTCCATGCTTCCAAGGTTGGTAAAATGAGGACTCAGATTGCTGGGGGCAATATGCTGACTCTGTAAACCACTTAGAGAGAGCTGTAAAGCATTATGGAGTGGTATATAAGGCTAAGTGCTATTGCTAATATGTTGATTTTAAATGTTATTCTCAAACTCTTTCTG
This sequence comes from Protobothrops mucrosquamatus, assembly GCF_001527695.2. NCBI lineage: Eukaryota > Metazoa > Chordata > Lepidosauria > Squamata > Viperidae > Protobothrops > Protobothrops mucrosquamatus. Next base: position 123,457 of record NW_015386956.1, read on the forward strand.
CAACTTGCCTGATTGTAATCCAGAGGTCCAATAATTTCTTCTTCTTCTTCTTTTTCTTTTTCTTCTTCTTCTTCTTCTTCTTCTTCTTCTTCTTCTTCTTCTTCTTCTTCTTCTTCTTCTTCTTCTTCTTCTTCTTCTTCTTCTTCTTCTTCTTCTTCTTCTTCTTCTTCTTCTTCTTCTTCTTCTTCTTCTTCTTCTTCTTCTTCTTCTCCTCCTCCTCCTCCTCCTCCTCCTCCTCCTCCTTCTCCTCCACCTCCACCTCCTCTTCTTTCTCCTTCTCTCTTTAAGTCTGATGATTAACTATATTGGATGTTTGAAATACATAACAATTGAATGTTTCTGGCAATGCTTTCTTTTCCCTTTTTTGCTGTACCCATAAAATTAAACTCTCTGCTGAGCTTTACCTCAACTGCCTTTTCTTTTTCCTTTTCATTTCCTTTCCTACCATCTGCATTTCTTTTCTTCAAATTCTTTTTGGATCATCTCTGGAATAATGTTTCTATTCAAGGAATACCGCCCTTAGCTAATAAAGTCAACCTCGTGGAACTTCCTTTATGAAAGGGTAACACAGCATAAATTAGCAATGGGCATCAGAAGAACACCTGCTCTGCATACAGAAGACTTCAGATGAGGTCCCCAGGCACAGCCCCCAGATAAGGCTGAAAAAAATGGATCCAAAACTCTGGAGAATCTCTGTTAACTAATGCAGATAAGATTACACAAAATTCTAGGCTGATGATTTATTTAACTCCACTTCCCATCTCTGCCTGCTCTTCTCCTACATTTTTCTTATTTTCCCCCCTACCTCATACTTTTCTTTCTCCTTTTTCCCTTCTCCATTTCCTTTCTTTATTTTCATATGTATTTTATATTATGAAATTTAATAAAGATTTGGGGACAAATGAACTCAGCAATGGGGTGTGACTGCAAAAAAAAAAGGCAAGCACAATTTTAAATTATTTACATAAAAGTTTCCAAATTATGGATAGTTCCACATTATTCTGCATTATCTGCCTCAAATACCGCATTTAGTTCAGCATGCTGTACTTGAAGATATTAACTAAAATGGAACACATTCAGAAAAGAGCAAAAAGAATGGGAAGCTCTTGGGAACCAACTCAATTGACAGGAAGAATCTTCTTTAACAAGATTATTGAAAGGGAATGGGATAAGGTTACAGAAATTCCAGCAACTGGATTACTAAATTAAATTTGGAATCCAATTTATCTTTCAATTTATTGTAGCACTGACCTTTTCAGCTTCTTAGTAATGGTTTTTCTGTCAACCAGTGAGCTGGCTGTTCTCTTCACAGATAACTGAAGAATTTGCAGGCCAGTATTGTTTCTGCAATCATCTCCTGAATTTTTGTATCAAGCTTTGAACAGATGATTACAAAGAACGAGGAATGCTAGAAACTAGATTCCGGCTGAACTTTAGGAAAGGCCTCTTAACATTAAGGGAGGGTGATAGTGTAACCAACTACTTATAGTTAAACTGAGTTCTCTTGGACTGAAGGTGTTCAAGCAGAAGCTAGATAGCCATCTGCCAACTATACTTTAATTTGTATTCCTGAACTGAACAAAAGCCAAAATAGCTCCTTCCAGTCTAGGATTCTATGACTGTTGATATTTATTGCATTTGTAAGTGGCTTCCAGGTTTAGCTCAGTGAAATATGTCCCTGTCAGAGCTGCTGCCACTTAAACCTCTAAATACAAACAATCCTTGGCTCCATTTGTTGAGAAACATATAGTTTTATAAGTCAAATGCATTGCAGTAGTGCATAGCCAGAACTCAGAATCAGGTGCCAAAATCCCTAAATTCAACTTTTTCCTCCTTAACTGCCTCCCATCGCTGATTCACCCCGCCAACACCAATCAGGTTCAAGCAAGTGGTTTTCAGACTGATCACTTCAAGCATAGGTTTGTATGCAGTTGCATTCTTCTCCCAGCCAGGTGACCTTGAAGCAGTGTCTCAGGGAAGACACAGCAATGACTTTCATTTTCCCATGACTTTCGTTTCCCCCCAAGTAACACCCCCCATCCACTCTCTGCAGAGTCTATGGAAGACTGTCACCGCATGATAATGAAGCACAAGCAAGCGTGAGGTAGCAGCTGACAATCCCACTTTCTGAACCCGCATAGTGCTGTTGAAAGAAAAATCTTCATCAGGGTCCAGTCCAAGCTGGGAACAAACAACATAGAGACTGCTTTAGAAAGAAGGTTGTAGTTTATTGAAGAGGAGAGCCAGACAGAAAGATGGTTCTGGAAAAACTGATCACATGTAGTAGGGAGTAGGTTTTTATACCTTCTTGGGCTTTTGTTTGGAGTTGTTCCTTTGGCATGAACTTTGATCTGAGTCTGAGTGTGCCTTTCTGATATTCTGATGGTGGTGGGTTAATCCTATTATGTCCCAAAGGTCATATCCTGCTTCCCTGGGGCTGAGGGCTGATGAGTGTTGGATTTTTGATGTGAAGGATTGTTGATTCTAGGGATCTTTCTTTCTAATCCAAGCTTCCTGGCTCCAATCTTTCTGACAAGATTATCACATCTGCATTTCTGTAGACCTGGTTTCTGTTTGGGGCAGAGAGACTTTGGATGGGGTTGGTTTCTGCCTTTAAAATTCTTTGGGGAAATATACTCTGCCTTTTTAATATTTCCCAAAATATTTCTTTCTCTGGATTCTTCCCACAGTGCTTTGGTCTGAAGGCATCCTGTTTCAGTTAAGATTTAGTTTGGACAACTATTATTTCTTCTACAACTGATTGGATGTGAATATTCAACTTCTGTTGGACTTGAATGTATGGAACAATCAGGGAGAACCTAGAAATAGTTCTGCTCATTTGATATAAAGACATCTACCTCTTACATAGCCTTGACTCAGCAGGGAAAAAAAAACTCCATGTGAAGAAGCAGCTGCCTTCTGACTAACAATAATTACATATCACTTGGAAAGCCTGCAGGTGCACAAAACTTTGTCGAGGGATAACTAGCCCAAATACTATTTCATCTTGAAGTTACTTTGCTAGTTATCCTTAACTCAGCACTAACGGTTTCCTCCATAGTTTAGCAGAATCTTTTTCAAGAGATATTGGCAATCAAAGATAAATATATTCCCACAAAGGTAGGGGGTGTTTTTTTGGCATGGTAGATTTTCATTTGCATTAGTAGCTTGCAAGAAACTTCAGAATGTTTTAGCACCTTGTATGATCTCAGACCTAGGACACACCCTATCTCTGCAAGGGACAAATGCATAATAATTTTCAAGCAAATAAAAATAAGGTAGGTCCCTGACATTACCGAGTTTAAAAACTACTCTTATGGTAGTATACAACACAGTAGATTGAATCCCTTTCCAGAATGGGGCAGGTGGGCTCAACGTTAATGCCAAACACTCTTCAAAGTGTTGAAATGCAACAACAAACAAACTCACACATTATAAATAAGCCGTTCATATTTCACCTAGGCCTTACAGGAAGGGAAAGAGAGGCAATGTAACAGCAGCCTTGAAGCTGAACAAGAATGCTAAGATCAGATGTGTGTGTGTGTGTGTGTGTGTCTGTGTGTGTACGTGTTTGTACGTGTTTGTATGTGTGGTGTTTTTGACATTTGAGAAATCATTGAACATCTAAAGTAATGAGGAGAACACAAACCTCTGTGGTTGAATGTCACACTTCAGTCTTGAAAGATAGCAGCTGTTTTATCTCAGGACACAGGTGGTTTCAGCAGAAAAGGATATTTTATTATAGTTTGATGCAGGTGCCAAGAAAATGGTCTCTCCCTCAGGAGTGTCAATCTGAATTTACACCATGGGGCAAAAGAGCAGAACCCAAGGATTTTGGAATTGCATATAAGGAGGGTTGAAACTGTAAAATGAATCAAAAGCTCATTTAAATACTACCCTAATCCCCAAGTAAATTCACCCTCGTGATAAATTGTTATCATGCAATTGGAAATTAAATTGGAGATTGGTAGCTGAATCTATATAGTCCGTATAGTCAAAGCTGTGGTTTTCCCAGTAGGAATGTATGGCTGTGAGAGTTGGACCATAACGAAGACTGAGTGCTGAAGAATTGGTGCTTTTGAATTCTGGTGTTGGAGAAAGACTCTTGAGAGTCCCTTGGACTGCAAGGAGATCCAGTCAATCTATCCTAAAAGAAATCAACCCATGACTGTCCTAAAGTTGATGTTCAAATACTTTGGCCACCAAATGAGAAGAGAGGACTCTGATGTTGGTAAAGACAGAAGTCAAAAGAGAAGGGGACGGCAGAGGAGGAGATGGTTAGATAATGTCATCAACACAACGAACATGAATTTGGACAAGTTCTGGGAGACATTGGAGAATGGGGGAGGGAGGGAGGCTGACACGTTTTGGTCCATGAGGTTGTGAAGAGTCAGACACAACTTAGCAATTGAACCACCACAAAGCCAAATCCAATGGAGGGCAGCAGACTAGGGAAGAGTGAACTGTGGTTTTATTGGCCCTCAGTTTGTGGACATGGTATAGTTTCATTAGCTTTAACCGTCATTCTAATGATAGCATTTGCAATCCAGCCCATCAGGAGGGAAACCGTTTGGGGAAAGCAGACAGGCAATCCTGATGCTTTTAGATTCCTGGACTTGGCCCTTATTTTATGGCCTTACTTCCTCCATTGTTTCGACTGCTTTATGTAAAGTGCTGTTAAAAGCTGCTGTAATTAAAAAGCCAGCAAAGCCATAATGATAATTTCTGCATATAAGTGGTCTTTCTCTGCTCCCCTAGAATCCATTCCAACTCTGCAATTTCTTTTGACCATTATAGAGGCAGATCTGATTTGACTTTAAGGACCTTTATGTCTGCACTTGCAAAACTATTAAAATCATGATGACTGAGCATTAGGGAAGATTTTTCTTCATTTCTTCCCTTTAATGTTAAATAATGTAGTGTGGGAACAAGGAGAGTTCTAATTATAATGACCAAAAGCAAGCAACTCCACCAGACAATTTTCTTGAGGACCTCAAGTGGGCTACATTCCTTCTTCCTTTTCTGCTCTCCCTCAGGTTTCCTAACTGAACCCTGCTTGTAATTGTTATTTTTATTTTAATGAAGGACTAACTTAATTCATTAGCTGAAGGGCTTACAGAATACACAAATGCACAATTGATCCAACTTTTTTTGTCTAAATAATAAGCATAAGACAGCATATGTAGAGAGCGATGGTTAGCCGCTCTGAACAGTATTCAGTGTGATGGAATGTAGTCTGGATTCCCAGGAGGGAGGGGCTGCCTCCCAGTTGGCAAAGAGGCAGTGAAGCTTGCAATGTCTGGTAGGCAGGAAGAGAGCAAAGACGGCTCCCCTTCCTAGCAGTTCATAGAATATATCTATAGTTATGCAGATAATTGCTTTAGTCTGGCAAGATTCCATCCGTAGGCTCGGAGGTAACTTCACGTGTTATACTTGGTTTTTGAACCTGACCTCAATCTTAAACTCTTTGTCCTCTGGGAGGCAGCTCCTCCCTCCTGGGACTTTACACTCCACTCCACCACTTTCAGTATTCTTGGTTGTTCAAAAGGAGCACCGATTGCTAGGGCCACTGGTGCTGAACTTTGCCTTGAAATTCTCAATGGTGAATACCCACAAGCTCCCATTCAGATTCCATGCAATGTTCAGAAGCATTAATTTGTGGCCCACCATGTGCCATTAAAATAGGGTCTATCAGGAACCTTCCAATGGGGAGCAACCAGTCAAAGGAATAACCTCTGGGCCACTGGATAAATCCACCAAGTTAGTTCCGTGGCAGAAAATTGAGGATAGCAGTAGACACTACTGTATATGGAGGAGTCGTTTAAGTCTGGGCCTTTCTGCTCCAGAATAACAGAGTTGGAAAGGGACCTTCTAGGTCTCTATACTATTTCAGACAAATGGTTGTCCAACGTCTTCTTAAAACCCACAACTTTGGAGGAAAATCATTCTACTAATTGTTCTAACTGTCAGGAAATTTCTTCTTAGTTCTAGGTTGGTTCTCTCCTTGGTTAGTTTCCATCTGTTGCTTCTTGTCCTGCCTTCAGGTGCTTTGGAGAATAGCTTGACTCCCTCTTCTTTGTGGCAGCCTTTAGATATCGGAAGACTGCTATCATGTCACCCCTAGTCCTTCTTTTCAATAAACTAGACATACCCAATTCCTGCAACCGATCTTCATGTTTTATCCTCCAGTCCCCTAATCATCTTTGTTGCACTTCTTGCAACATCTTTTTTTATATTTGGTGACTGAGCAGTTCTCTATCGCTCACTTGAAGAACTACCTAGGTCTTCTGTGGCATAAATTTGCTGCTCTTATAACCATCCTTAACCTGCTAGCGTTGCTTGTGTTTCAAATTATTGCAATCTGACTTCTCTCCCAAGTAACAAAGCCTAACAGATATTAGATACCTTTGCTAATATTTGCCTTTGGATATGGTCAGATAAGAAGGAAAGACTAGTTTAATATAACTAAGAACAATTCAAGGCTGCCTCATTTATGGAAGACATGGGGCTACGCTGAAGGCAATTCCATAGGTACATGGCAGAAGAGAGCTTGCCAGCTCATGTCTGGATGATAGTTTAGCACAAAGGCCCATGGAGATAGACTGGGTTCATACACTGTTAACCTTAGATTGTTGAGTAAGCCAAAAACACCTGGCTTCATAAAGCTGAAGTGCACAGGCAGATGTTCATGCCTTGTTGACCAAACAACATTATGAAGACAAGCTTGCAGTGACTATCAGAAATCAGTTCTTCCCCCATAGGAGAAAGTCTTCTACTGAAGCTTGACCAACTGCTGTCGTTTCTCTCCATGCTTGCTAAGTCCAACCTCTTGGGCATCTGAACAGAGGTTGAGCATCCTTTACTTAAACCTGTTCACATTCTCCTTTTGGATGACAGTAAGACTGGATTGGTTGGTTGATTCTTCTGTTCCTGACTGTGATTTTCTTAGACAAGCAAATATGAAGAGCTGCTACCACATCACATGGAAGAGTAGGGGGTGGTGGTTGTTGGGTATATTTCATTGGGCAGGAAGAAGGCTGATCCAGGCATTATTACATGTCTTTGCATGCTACATTTGTTTGGTTTGTTATAAGTAAGGCTTTGCATATCATGGAAATCCTTTAATGCAGTGTTTCTCAACCTCAGCAACTTTAAGCTGTGTGGACTTCAACTCCCAGAATTCACCAGTCGGTCTCGAGTTTAAATTGCTGAGGTAGAGAAACACTAATTTAATGAGTTGAAATAGGGACAATAATGGCACCATCCACATCTCCCAGTATAACCCCATAACTTTTAGCTCGTACACAGACTTCAGATTACTCCAGTCTCTTGCTTAGCACACTACTGGACAAAAATCAAGCTGTCCCAAAAGACGGGCATATACTGTATCATTTGGAACATAAAATTCAGTTTTGTGTGTGCATGTATGGGATTGTCGATGGCTTCCATCTGGCCCACACTGGACAGCCAACAGAAAGGTTTGGGAATAGCACAGCTCCAATGGGATTGTGGGGAGAATCCAGAGAAAGAAATATTTCGGGAAATATTAAAAAGGCAGAATATATTTATCCAAGGGAATAATGGAGAGGATCTTAAAGGCAGAAAAGCAAGCCCAGTTTTCTTCATAGCCCCAAGCAGAAACTAGGCAGAGGCCAGCTTTTAGAAACGCAAATTCAATAATCCATTCAGGAAGGTTTGGGCCAGGAAGCTAGAAGCTATGAGATTAGGAAGACAAAGACCTCTAAAATCTACATACCCCACCCAAACTCTAAAAGACATGACCTTTGGGGATATAATAGGATTAACCCACCAATACCAAAAGGGCACACTCAGACTTAGGTCAAAGTATATGACGCAGGAAATACAAAGCCTCAAACAGGAACAGGAAACAACCTCAAAAGCCCAAGGAGATATAAAAGCCCACCACTCTGCTCCATGTGGTCAGCTTTCCCAAAGCCACGCTTTTGTCTGGCTCTGGTCTTCAATAAACTACAACCTTCTTTCTAAAGCAGTCTCCATTTCGTTTATTCCCTGCTTGGACTGGACCTTGATGAAGATTTTTCTTTCAACAGGATTTAAAGCAGAAAGGATTTGGCTAAGTGACTGGTTTGATTGTCAGAATGATAGCCTCGTATGTACTTCCTTTCCCTTGGCGGAATGGAACAACTGAATGCAGTGGCCTTACCACTCACACTTCATCCCAGGCCTCTCACTGCAGCTGACCCACCATGGGCATTCATGGCTGGCCCTCCACCAGCACTCCTCTCCTACCACTGGTGTGCTGCAGATCCTTCAACCCCCCTCATCCCTAGTGATTCTGCGGTGGGAAGGCTCGGGGTGAAGTGGGTATTGTAATGTGGCTGTATTCAATTGTCCTAGACCCTTCCTTGGTATGTGCTTCCTTTTCCTTGGAAAAGAGTGGGTGGATAAAGAATTTCACTGCAGCTGAAGTGAAATTCTTTATCCTATCCAACCTTTTCCAAGAATTTTGCCTGATCTCCAGGTGTTCCTTGGTCTACCTGCATTTGTCACGTCCCATTTCATTTGCTTCAAATGTCAAGTATTAGCACCACTCTCCCTCCAGCCTGTCCTCCTTAGCCCTTGCCAAATTCAATTCTGTCTCATTTCTGCAGAAGTGAAATTAGTTTTTACTTAACACCATGGACAATGCAGACTGTTGGTGCCTTTTGAAGGACACGGAGGGGACTTGGAACAAATCAGGAATGGAGCCAAGCAATATGATGTGAATGGAACTTCCTTGAATTGCAGAGTCCAGGGGACTGTCAACTTTTCAAAAAAGCAAGGTCATTTTTGGCATCTTGCACAATGCCGGAGGGCTGGCCCCACGCCTATGAAATATAAATACATAAAGAATACAGCTGCATTTGATGCTTTCACTGAGCTGACAGCACCTACACCATAAATATGCAGCAGAAGAGGCATTAGTATGCAATTTTGCAAACTTCCCTCCTTTCCAACACACAGCTACTTTTATGCAGAGCCCAGGCAGTTCTGTTTGCTGGCAGTGTCCCCTGGCCAGATTTAATGCTCTTCTACAATCTGTCATGCAATTTTTTAAAAATATTTTTTTTTATTAAATGTTTTACAAAGCATGTAAAAACTAACGCAAACTAGTAAAGAGCAGGCCATTTGCAGGCCCCATCCCAAATAAAGATCAGGGACAGTTGTTCGAATCAAATCAGAGTCAGATCCATAAAAGAAAATATTTGTAGCTCAGGGTTGAACTGTGGGGTCCTTGGTGCTTGAAACACCTGATGATGCTACCTAGTATGGCAATGAAATGTCTGCAAGAAAACCACCAAGCTCAGCGAGCACCAAGGACCTCACAGTCCTTCTCCTTCTCCTCTTCCCTGCAAACCACACTCCCTTCTAGCAGTGATGATGTTACATAGTTGGGTCATGAAACGTCTGCAAGAAAACCACCCAGCTCAGAGAGCACCAAGTATCCCACCGATTCAAACCATTTTTTTCATCAACTCCAAAGAGAACTGTAGAAAAATTAAATGCGAATTATGGGAAAATATATAATGTGTTTGTGGAAAGTTAGCTCAACGGCATTTGTGTGTATATGGAATGAATAACAAAGGCAGAGATGGAGACGGTGATTGTGTTCCTACAAGACTTTAAATGATAAACTATGTAAAGTTTGGAATACTGTGCAAATCATTAACTAGCCAACAAACCATTGTGAAGTAAGCCAAGGTTGAGTATGTGGTATAAACTCAGCAAGAAGGAGAGAGAAAATAATATACATGGGTAATATCCATGTATATTATTTTAATGTTGGTTTTCAGTCCACCCCGCCCCCAGCACCATCAAATCAAAGTAACCCCAAGCGATGTTATATCTAGTAAATGAGAAGTATCACTCAATCATCTTTTGGGGCTTCCTATGCTTCTTTTCTGCCTATTGCTCATTCTGATCTCACCTTTTTCCCAATTACAGTATAATTTGGAAAGGCCATTTCGAAGGCCCTTCTTTAACGTCTTTCGACAACATTGCAGAAACACGAAATGTTGCAGTTCTTAACTGAAGCATTGTGCACCTTAAATACACAACATTGCTTTGCTGCATTTGCCTCTGTGTGTGTAGTCAGTAGCACCAAGCCAATAGATTTTGGAAATCTCCTCCCTCGACACATCTCTTCCTAGTTTCACACTGGCAGCTGGTTCTCCCCAAAGTGATCGAAAATCTGTGTGACTCAGCACACGCCCGAGTGCATTTCTGCAAGCCGAGCGGTGCAGTCAGCATCTGTGATCCAAGCTGCTCCTGCAAGCAAGGGGCTGAGATGTCACCATGCAAATCAAGAATGACAAGAGGCTTAGCAAGAAGATTGCCGGCCCAATCTAAGGAGGCACCTTGGAAAATACAGTTATCAAAAGATTGGCTGGAGGAGATGATTTTCTTTCTTTCTCAAAATGCCATGCAGCTCAAATTTGGTCTCAAAGGTGCTTTTTCAAGAGGCAACGGGACTTCCTAGTTTTTCTTTGAAGACGTTTCGCTTCTCATCCAAGAAGCTTCTTCAGCTCTGAGCTGAAGAAACTTCTTGGATGAGAAGCGAAATGCCTTCAAAGGAAAACAAGAAAGACCAGTTGCCTCTTGAAAAAGCACCTTTGAGACAACCATGACCTGGATGACTGAGAATCTCCGTAGACAATTTTGAGTTTTCTACAAATTTGGAAGAGAATTACTCAACCCATATCCGGCCTACAGCATTTCAAGCTATGGACAGAGATTTGGGTAACTGGTCCCCATTTGAAAACTCCAGACCTGGGGGAAATGGCATGCTTGTCAACGGGACAGCCAGTTTGGCATATTGGTGAAGGCACCAGCCTAGGAACCAGGAGACTGAGTTCTTAGGCATGAAGGGTGGCTGGGTGACTTTGAGCCATCACTAGGAGATGATGAGTTCTAGTCCTACCTTAGGCACAAAGCCAGTTGGGTGACCATGGACCAATCACCAGGAGATGGTGAGTTCTAGTCTCACCTTAGGGGGGAAAAAACCAGCTGAGTGACCTTAGGCGAATCACCAGGAGATTGTGAGTTCTAGTCTCGCCTTAGGGACAAAGCCAGTGAGTGATCTTGGCCCAATCACTGGGAGATTGTGAGTTCTAGTCCCACCATAGGGACAAAATCAGCTTGGTGATCTTGGGCTGATCACCAAGAGACTGGGAGTTCTGGTCCTATCTCTCTCTCTCATCTGTCTGTCTGTCTGTCTGTCTGTCTGTCTGTCTGTCTGTCTGTCTATCTATCTATCCTATATCTCCCTCCCTCCATCCTTCTCTCTTTCCCTCTCTCTCAAAACCTTAAGAAGGAAACAATGGCAAGCCACTTCTGAAATCTTGCCAGGAAAATTGCAAGGACTTGTCCAGGCAGTCCCCAGGAGTCAACACCGACTTGAAAGCACATTAAATAAAAAGCCAAACATCACAAAGCCAGGAAACCAAAGAAGATTATATATAAGCAACAATTCAAACAATTGCTTCTATCTCGAGCAGGGAGGCAAGCAAGATGACCATTAGAGACACCCAAGGATTTCTGAAGGACCATTGTTAATAATGCAATTATCCCTGATCCTCTACAATTCCATTCCTTTATTGCCATTGTGTTCTTCTTATGGAGTAATGCTAACTGTACAGTCTTATCTCTGCAATTTATACCATAATAAATATGCTCATTTTAAGTTGTGGCAAAAATGTTTGCTTATTTGTTCCAACATTTCCTTAGAAATAATAAAAGCAATTGAGGGCATACTCATTTCCACTTATTATAGCATCGGTTTTTTTCTGTCTTTTTTCTTGCCAGTGACAATCTGTTAAACAAAGATGAAAGAACGACACCATGCTTTTTGATTATTCTCGCTGGAAGGTTCATCTCTGAAAATACCCCAAATATATTCAATTTCTTCTTTCCGTTATCAAGGTAATAAGAATCACAACTAATCGCTCAGTTCAATCAACCCAGATAATTTCTCACGCTATTCAAAATGTTAATTTTTTTTCCCAGAGGTAATTTTAATAAAATGGTTTATTTCTATATGCTATAAATCAATTCTGATTTTTTTTAAAAAAAAATCCTAAGATTATTTAGCATTTCTTTTCCTTTATGGAATTAGGTTATGTAAAATGAAAAACTTTAATCATTATTATAAACATTCCTCTGGCATCTTTTAAGTCATCAGCAGAGGGAAGGCCTTTAGCTATTTATTGGTTATATGTATAATTGCCTTTCAGCCAGAAGCATCTCCTATGTACAATTAGAAGCCAAATAAATGTAGAACAGAGTTAGGGAAATGAGTAGGGAATGAAAAAGTCTTTTCCAGATTTTGGCAGAAGGAGATCCATCTTCTTATTTAAAAGATTGTTTTTCTCTCCAGAGATGAAAAAGGCTGTGATTTGGCACGCTTATGGGTGTTTTCTTATGATGTCATGTAAAGCCGGGTTTATAAACTGGGATTTATGGTTTAGCATGTTCTGTAAACTCATCCATGATTCAATAAACCATGACCATATGTGAACCCTATGGATCTGGTTATCACAATAAAGACATCTGGTTACCACAATGAACCAGATGATCAAACCTGGTTTAGTTTTGTTCCTGGTTTGCCTGCTTTGATATCCCAGAGAGCAGGATGAGATAAACATTGGGATAAATATTGGTTGAATGTGCTGATAATTTTTTTTTTTACATGACTAGCTCAGCATGGAACCACTGGCTGAGAAATTGATAGACTCCCCATTTTGAAGACAATGCATGCAGAAATGGGTAGTCACTGCTGAGGCATCCTAGTACTATATTCTATGTACTGAGTATGGAGTTGAATAGAAGTGACTTGCTAAACTCAGAGGTGGCCCAGGGTGGCTTTTGGAATCTTACTTCATCTGGTGGCCAGGTTTGCAATGAGGATATGTATCCCATTGTCCTACTGTTCTCCAGCCTCTGTAGCCTAAGATGACAGTGTCACTTTGTCCTACCAATCTTACTGATTCTACAATTTAAGGATTACTCAACTGGAATTATACTTTTCCTTCCTTCCTTCCTTCCTTCTCTCCCTCCCTCCCTCCCTCCCTCCCTCCCTCCTCAATATTCATCTAATCTCATTCATTCACGCAAGCTTCCAAATCAACCTTCACAAGAACATTTCTTTCCAACGACACGAATGTGGATAGATAGCGGTGATAGCAATCTTCCCTTCGTCTTTCACTATGTACCAACATTTCTGCCACCTTCATGAAGATCTTTTTACTATTAGTGCATCCATTTACAATTAGAAGACCATAAAGCAGCTCATTTTTGTCTATTTGATGCATGGGAACATAGATGCTCCAGAGACAATGCAGCAGCTCTGTGGAGCATCTGCAAATAAAAAGAGAGCATTCATTGAATATTCTGTTGAAACCACCTTCAATTAGTGCCTGGATATTTTTGCATGCCACATCCATCACGGTGGCTATTCCAGTTTTCGCACATTGGATGTTTAGGGAGCTTGTGTGGTATGAACGCTTTCAATTCGCACGCGTCATTACTCCACATGCAGCAAAATTATTTACTAATGAGGCATTAGCAACATTCCAAGAACGGAAATCTGCAGAGACGTGACACAGTAATACAATGCAAAGACGGGGGGAGTGAGCAATGCTTTCGTCTGATCCCACTGTAGAAGAGTTTCTGAATGGACTTCACTGCTCAGAGAAGGTGTTCTTGATTTCTGGGACACAGTTTCCAAGTTCAGTTATTGTGATGTCTCCTTGTCTGTGGAGATTCTCAATCATCCAAATCATGGTTGTCCCAAAGGTGTTTTTCAAAAGGCAACTGGATCTTTGTTTTCCCCCCCCCCCTTGAAACGTTTTGCTTCTCATCCAAGAAGCTTCTTTAGTTCTTACTATTCAGTCTTCACCATGTAGTCAGAACTGAAGAAGCTTCTTGGATGAGAAGCAAAACATTTTCAAGGAAAAAAAGAAACAAGAAAGCCCAATTGCCTTTTGAAAAGTACCTTTGTGTTCTCCGTTTATTGTCAAATGCCCATCCCAGCTGCCAGTGGTGATGGCCAGGCATGATAAGGCATTGGAACTGCAGTCCAGCACTATAGCTACAACTTATATAATTAGTTAGGATGGTGATGGTGCTCTTGGGACTCCAGAAACCTTAGACTCCCAGATGATCCGGGTAGCATAATTATTCAGGAACTGTCACACCAATATTTCTGCAGCACATCAGTTGGAAAGACTAGAATAGATACTGAAATTTGGGCCAAAGCAAACATTTGTTTTAGAATAAATAAGTATTATAATTCCCATGAAATTTTTAGCTTGGGACTTCTGTAGGGCCTACAGAACCTATATATATGGTACACGTTATTATTTGAACTTAGGTTAGCCCTCCCCATCTTTTAATTACGCTGCAGTGTTTGACTTTTTTGTACTAACTTATTTTTGTTTTTAGTTTATATATTTTTTTTTATCTTTTACAACTGTAAGCTGCCCAGAATTACTTTGAGGTAACATGGGTGGCCAATAAATTTTACAGATAGGTAAGAGAAAGAGAGAGAGGGAGGGAGGGAGGGAGGGAGGGAGGGAGGGAGGGAGAGAGAGAGAGAGAGAGAGAGAGAGAGAGAGAGAGAGGGAGGATAGGTAGGTAGGTAGGTAGATAGAGATGATAGATAGCTAGATAGACAGATAGACAGACAGATATGATAGTACTTAGCAATAGCATTTAGATATATTCTGCTTCATAGTGCTTTACAGCCCTCTCTAAACTGTTTACAGAGTCAACATATTGCCCCTCCCCAACAATCTGGGTCCTCTTTTACCAACCTCGGAAAGATGGAAGGCTGAGTCAACTGAGCCGGTCAGGATCGAACTGCTGACAGTCAGCAGAATTAGCTTGCAATACTGCATTCTAACCACTGTGCCACCATGGATAGATAAGATAAACCGACCATGAAGGACAGATCATCCCCTTCATATCAGGCTGCAATTTTCCATGGCTGGACAAGTTATCTGGACACCAGAACAGAAAATCCCAAACCATTTCTTGGTTGCAATAAAATTGCAGTGTTAAGAAGTTTTTATCCACTTAGGCTGGGTAACTCTAAGAACAGTAGCTGCAAAAGTGATCTGCTACTGGCCCAATCGTGGCTTAAGTGTGAAGACGAAACTAAGGGCAACTTTAAACTATTTAATTTATAAGATGCTACAATCTCTAATCTAAATCGCTGTCAACCTGTCCTGTCCTGGAGCTCCTTACAACAGCCAACAAGCAGGAGCGGTAAACGAACGGTTGTTTATTATATGCCGTTTGGAACAAAGTCAGCTCTGGGGATCACCTTTCCCAGCGCCTTACATATGGGCCGTTCCTGCCCCACCCACGTTAATGCTGCCCCACCCCTCAAGCCAGGATCCGCTCCGCCTGACCTGGCCCTCATCCAATCCCTGCCGCCCTGCCTCTTAGCCGGGCCACCCAGTTACCCGTACATTAATTGCACTCATTATGTATTTTCCTTACAAGCCCTTTACAAGCCCTTTACATGTGTTGCCAGCAAGCCAGTCCGTTTACAATCATTGTAAAGGGCTTGTAAGGAAAGTACATAATGAGCGCAATTAGTCCTGTACAGGTGCACCCCCCGTTTGCCCCTTTGGCTTGTTTGGATTTCTGCGATGAAACACTCTAAGTAGATGGGGAGCATGCACTTCCTTGTCCTTTACCCAGGATGCTTCCAACAGCGGATACCCTTTCCATAGTACCAGGTAATCCACCCCACTCTTCCTTTCCCATGAGTCCAGGATTTCCTGCACCCCATAGTGGTCGGGCGTTACGGGACCTGGGGCTTCCTCAGAGCGGTCATGGGTCACCGGTCTCAACAAGCTACTATGAAATACCGGATGCACCCTGCCCAGAAACCGGGGGAGCCTGAGACGTACAGTCACTGGGTTAATCACTTGGGCCATCTGGAACGGCCCTATGTACTTTGGGGCCAGCTTACGACAAGGGACCTGGAGCCGTATGTACTTAGTGGAAAGGTACACCAGGTCCCCCACCCGGAATGGCTTATGGACTCCCCTCTTCTTATCAGCCTGCTTGCTTCGAGCCCTTTACATGTGTTGCCAGCAAGCCAGTCCGTTTACAATCATTGCAATTCCACACAACCCCCTGCAGCCCCGTTCTTCCCACTGCATCCCCGTTCAGTCCATTTGTCGGCCCTGCGAGGCGCAGGGGGATGACGTCACACAGCTGCGTCCATCTCTGTCATCCCCCTACGGTGGCCTATTGGTGTAGGGTCCGAACGGAGCAGTGAGGCCAGGAAGACAGCTGCGGCGGCTGGCGGCTGTTCGGGAGAGCCGGTAAGGCGATCAGAGCGGCTGGCGGCTTTTCGGGGCTACGGCTGTGTCGGCCTCGCAGGGCTCGACAATCGCCAGTGGTGGATCCATGCAGCGCCTTCTCAAAGTGATCCATGTCAAGAGTAGAGCTACTTAAAAATTACGGATCAAATCTGCACACAATCAGAAGCATCCCACAACAGCATCTGCAAAAGCAAGTCGAAGAATAAATTGTTGATCCCCAGCTCACACACACGAACGCACGCACACACACACACACACAGACAGACAGACACTCCAAATTCTGAACATGGAACGCCCCCTCATCAAGAGATGATGAAATTGCAATAAAAAGAAAACAATCCACGGGCATCTTCATTTTAAAACTATAAATAAATTGAACTCCAGATCTAATGAGACTTGTATTTTCCACGTTGCCGTGTTGTTGCGTCGCCACTGCTTTTTAACCCAGCAAGGCTCCACTTTCCAAAGGCTGGGATGCAGTTTATTAAAACATAAACCCTCTATGAGAGCGGATTAGTCAAGGAGGATCCAATTGACAAAATGTGGTTAGGTCCCTGCTGCTATTATGATCTGCATAATTCTCCATTCACTTGGCTAATGAATAACAAACAGCCTCGTTACTGGCAAAACAGAGCTGGGAGAAACACTCCGGAAGCCAAGATGGCGGAGGCAAAGCTGCTGTTGTCATGCATAGCTTTAGTTATTGATTTTGTGGGGAAAGAAACAAACATTTTTATGGCAAAAAAGTGAAGATTTAAGAGAGGGAGGGAGGGAGGGAGGGAGGGAGGGAGGGAGAGAGAGAGAGAGAGAGAGAGAGAGAGAGAGAGAATTATCTGGATTAATAGAGCTCTTTAGAATAAAACAATAGGCTCACACAGTTGTTGAATGCCTGGAAACATTTGTGTACAAATAACAGCATTCCCCCTTTCTGGCAAGGATTATCAGTAATCATTTGCAAATAAATAAGTATGTCGATGTAATCATGAGGAAACTCAGCCTGGGAACAGAAATGAGGCTAAGACTTGGGATGCACAATTCATTTACAAGTTTCTAGGCTTTAAAAGGCAAAGTAGATGGCAGAGAGTTGTTCCCAAACTCTTTTGTCTTCAGGAGTATCAATTAATTCCATATATACTCACCTCAATCCACCAGACTCTCAGCAGTTTGACCACCAATGGGTGCAAGAATGATACAATTCAACATTCACAGCAGAAATACAAAAAAAATGCCTAATACAATGGGTATGGGTATGGCTAGTCTAGTAAAAAGAAGGACCAGGGGTGACATGATTATAGTGTTCCAATATCTGAAGAGCTGCCACAAAGAAGATGGGGCCAACCTTTTTTCCAAAACAGAAGGCAGAACAAGAAACAATGGATGGAAACTAATCAAGGAGAGAAGCAACCTGGAATGAAGGAGAAACTTCCTAACAGCCAGAACAATCAACCAGTGGAATGGCTTGCCTTCAGAAGTTGTGGGGGCTCCATCACTGGAGGCTTTTAAGAAAAGACTGGATAGCCACCTGTCTGAAATAGTATAGGATATCCTGCTTGAGCAGAGTTGGTCCCTTCCAACTCTGATATTTTAGGTTCTACAATGAAATACCAGTTCAGAAAAACAGGAAGATTTCAACATCAATCATTGACCAGTGTCATCTCAGTCCCCATCAGACCTTCAAACCAATTAGAAGGCCATTTTGGAAGATCAAAAATATGAAAGCCAATTTGATGTCCACCATAAGGCTGTCCCATAACAGAGGACTTCAAAAAATAATACATCTCAACCCACGACTGCTCCCCTACAACTTCACAAGTACCACAAATAGTTTCTCCTGTAATGTGAGGACCAAAGATGTGGATCTTGCCTCAAGAAAATGCAGTTATTCGGGCGTCCTAGAGCCAAGTCATATAGGGCTTTTTAAATTAAATAGAACTTAGAAAGATATTAGGCAGTCAGTCCAAGGCCTGGAGAACCAGCATAATGAATCTTCTGAGATGTCTTCAAAGACCATTTAAATTCTTCACTGAAAGTGAGCGTGGTTGTTAAGGCTTTGTGTCTATCTGCAGCCTAATAAACTTCCCAGAAAGTTCTTCTTTTGTTTTGTTTTCCCCGATTCTATTCTACGGCCTGACAGTTTTAGTTACACTTAACTAAGAGTGTAAATATTTAAACACCCATTAATTTTGCATCCAGAATTGATTGCCAGTTTCCATTCCCATTTACTATTAAGCATGCCTGGGATTTGTTGATTTGCTTTTCATCATGAAGCAAGTTGCTGTTATTTTAGCCCCCATTCCCACTTGATCCCTTTAACAGTTTCCCTAGCGTTCGGTATGAAGGTCTCTCTTTTCATTTAATACCCAAATTCGCCACTTCCTCATTATTATTTTTAATCACCACCACCCTATCTCGGGCGACAGTGATTTATCAAGCCTGGAGCCTGCGGCTTTGGTGTCAGCTTGTCACTGTGGCGTGATGAGCCAACTTTGGACAATCAATCAGCGCTCATGTGCAGAAGCCTTTCTGAGATAAGGACAGGTTGCAATAAGCCACTCAACAGATGAGAATTTAGGATGATCCGAGATTTCATCTCTGTTACAGAATCATCTTCTCTTGCATTCTGGATGTCTCTTAGACTTCTTAGCCTTTGTCTTAGATGTTTTAAAGGTAGAAGTTCAAGGGCCTTTGAGAACAATATTTTGCTCCGCCATTATTTGATTGTTGGTTTGATCAATTAGGTACTGCCCCTCTCAGAGAGACTCTAGGCAATGTACAGATAGTCCTTGACTTAAAACAGTTCACTTGGTGACCGCTCAAAGTTACAATGGCATTGTCTTGAACCCAGGCTGTCAGCTTTGCATCTTTAACCACTGAGCCATTAGCCCCCTCAAACATCTTTAAACCTTTAAATGCTTTGCGACATTCAACAAGTTCAATTCTCCATTTCTTAAATATGCAAGGAAGCAGCAATTGATCTGTATCTCAGCTCCCCTTCTGGTACTTAAGTCTATCCTGCATGTTTCTTTTAACCTTTCTGAACTACGCTATTTATTTGTTTGTATTATTTTTACAAATAACTCAAGGTGGTAAGCATATCCAAACATTTCCCTCCTCCTATTTTCCCCACAACAACAATCCTGTGAGGTGGGCTGGGCTAAGAGGAAATGGCTGGCTCAGAGTCACCCAGCTGGCTTTCATGGCTAAGATGGGACTTGAACTCACGATCTCCCGCTTTCTAGCCTGGTGCCTTAACAACTGGACTAAACTGACCCTCGCTATTGCCAGGGACTCTGGTTGATGGACATCTGGATTTTAATCAAGAACAAAGTCTAACTCTGCTCATCCTTTCTCAGTGTCACCCACTCCCATCAACCTGTCGTTCCCACTTCATGCCTTCCGTACATAAACGCTGCCCGTTGCTACATTCATAAAGGGCTGCCAAATTCACAGCTTGTCACGGTTTCAAATTAATCTCTTTTTAATTGGTCTACTTTCCAGGCAGTGTACAATCAATAGCTCACAGCAGGATCCCCAATTCATCCTGGTAAGAAAATCCCCCGTTCCATTACCTAAGCCACCATCTTCTTCTCCAACAATTTTGTCTTCCCTTGCACTGTGCAATTTAAAACACCCGGCTGTCCTCCTGGGCGCAAAATGAAGTCATTTGTCATGTCAGGTGTCAGCCTCAAAATGACATTTCAGATACCTTGTCATTTGTTTCCACATCTTCCGGGAGTCTCAGGTTGAAATCACGTTTAGCATAAGAAATGGTTGCTCAGACAATGTATTAAAGAGAGAGAGAGAGAGAGACAGATAACAGCTTACTCTTCCCAAAAATAGTCTTTTTTTTAATAAAAAAAAACCACCTCCCAAAGGAATGGTAGCTAAGGAAATTTACTCATCCGGCATTCTTGGTGAGGTTCAAATCCACTCCAAGAGCTTCTAACGGTGACAACTTTCTCCATCATTCATATCGCCAAGATATATTTTCCTCTGTTTCAAAGTCACTGGAGTAATGGCAGAATTGTAGAACTCCCAAAACATTTTAAAACATGCTCCTGATTTTCACACACAGCCGCCACCCTCCCCAACTTTTATCTTGGAGGACAATTTCAGCCCATGTTTGAGGGTATTTTAACATGATGATCAAATGGGGGTGGATTTCATAAAACCGTTCTATTTATTACAGTGCAGTGGCGTCCCAGGAATAATCTAAGTTTAGCTGTTTGGTTTTATCATCCTTTGATGAACAAGAAATTGGTTGGAAGCTTCAGCAGAAAAACAGGCTTGCCATCATTTTAAAGACAGCAATAAGTACAAAATCTTGTCAGGTGAGAGGCTTACAATATTAAAAAAAATGTCACAGTCAAATAATTGTGGTTTGGGAAAAGATCTGATTAAAATGCACGTCTACAAATACAGACATGACACAGTCTTTGCAGGGTGGAAATGAAGAAAGCAACAGAGGAAATCAACCATCTGCAGGTATTCTTTGACTTACGACCAGGACTGAGCCCAAAATTGCTGTTGCTAAGTGAGACACTTGTTAAGTGAGTTTTGCCCCGTTTTACGACTTATCTTGCCACCGTTATTAATTTGTGGTTGTTAAAGAGAATCTGGCTTCCCCATTTGACTTGGCTTAGTCAGAAGGTCACAAACGGTGATCGCGTGACCCCAGGGCACTGCAACCGTCATAAATATGTGTCAGTTAGCCAGTGTTTGAATTTTGATCATGTGACCATTTGATGCTGCAATGGTTGTAATTGTGAAAAACAGCCATAGTTCCTCTTTTTCAGTGCCATTGCAACTGAATGGTCACTAAGTGAACTGTTGTTAAGTCGAGGACTACCTGTATTTTATACTTACTGAGTGCAATTCCTCCAAATGATCCTTGCTCAGAGTGCTGGGTACTGTAGTTGCTAGTTTCAGTAAGAGTAAATGCTACTGGGAGAGGAGTGAGTGGTGTTTCACACTCCCAACGTGAGTAGCATTAACCCTGTCTGGAAAGAAAAATGGACCTTGACAACGGACACCGCAAGGCTTCTCATGATGCTGCTGTTAAAACCCAACAAAGGTGGGCAACCGGAGAAATTAAAAAGATCATTACAAGATATTTAACAGAATAACAGAGATGGAAGGGACCTTGGAGGTCTTCTAGCCCAACTGCCTACTTCAAGCAGGAGATCCTACCATTTCAGAGAAAGTGGCTGTCCAATTTCTTCTTAAAACCTCCAGGAATGGAGCACCCACGAGTGCTGGAGGCAAGCCGTTCCACTGATTAATTATTCTAACTGTCAGGAAATTTCTCTTTAGTTCCAGGCTGGTCCTCCCCTTGATTAGAACTGAATTGCTCTTCTACCGATCAGAGGAAGGAAATGAAATGGGTTCTAATTTTTCAAGCAGAGGTGGGAAAACAAAGAGATGATCTGCAGGTAGCTAACACATCTGGAGGTAGTTTGTAGCCATGTCATCTCACCTTCTGTCCCATCCCATCCCATCCCATCACATCACATCCCATCCCCTATTCTATTCTATTCTATTCTATTCTATTCTATTCTATTCTATTCTATTCTATTCTATTCTATTCTATTCTATTCTATTCTATTCTAATCAGAAGCCAGGAGACTGTGAGTCCTAGTCCCACTTTAGGAGTAAAAGACAGCTGGGTGATTTGGGGCCTATCTCTCTCAGTCCAACCCACTCATAAGATTATTGTTGTGGAGAAAGTAGGTGGAAGAAGGAGCATTAGGTAAATAGGTGGAGGAAGGAGCATTAGGTATGTTCACCACCTTGAGTTATTTATAAAGAAATAATAAAGGCAGAAGATAGATAGATAGATAGATAGATAGATAGATAGATAGATAGATAGATAGATAGATAGATAGATAGATAGATAGATAGATAGATAGATAGATAGATAGATAGATAGATAGATAAAAATATCACTTTTGCAAATGTCTGTTCAGTCCAGTTAAACTCTCTAAGTACACAAAACTGCTAATCTGCACTGGATTATGCTGTGTTTTGCTTAAAATATCCTAGGCTGGTCTTACTGTATATTACCCAATCTGTAGCTTGTGGCTTACCCTTCACACAACATGCTAGGTCAAAATCAAACTACACAATGGCTTAATGTAATAGAAAAGCAGTAAGTCCTTCAATTGAAGGGAAGGCAAAACTACACAAGCCTCTGACCTTTAGTGACCAGATGTGCGTCTTTTCCTGGGGTTTTCAGCTCTGTGTCTCTCCTCCTGCAGGCAACGGTGTAGAAACCTTAGGTCTTAATATATGTCATCCAAGCCTTAAAAAAATGAAATTAAAAAAAAAACGGAGAATCTTTGATTGACCAGCAAAGAAAAGTCCCTTTATTTCTTTTCCCTCAGCATCTCAGTTTTCACTCCCAAATGTACAGATCACTTTCAGAAGTGTGCTTATTAGTGGGCTGGTTAAAAGTATCCTCTCTTATGGGAATGGAAATGTCCTTTTTTTCTTTTTTGGAGAGTTATGCTCAGCTTAACCTTCACCTGTTGGGAAACAAAACGCAAGGGAATTTCCATATAAGATTGCACAATGTGTTCTACTGCTGCTCATAACTGTAAAAAAAAATTTTAAAAAAGAAGAAAGGAAGGCTCTTAATAAGGTTCCTAGGAGATCTACAGAAGTCCCCGCTTGGGAATTTTACTGGTCAGGTAGATCACTAGAGGTCCTTAAGGGAGTTTATCGGCTTTTAAGTTGTGATGTGAACAGTGAGATTTTATTTCTGATGTTTGAATAGGACTGGAGGCATCCAGATGCTGGAGATCGCATTTCGAAGGGGGACATTTTGAAGTGACCTTGTCCAAGCTTGAAAAAGCTAAGGAGAATGTCACCACAAAAGGACACCACACACAAAAAAAGCAAACAAACCCTGAGAAGAGAATATTTGTACCTCAAGGTTCAACTGGAGGATTTTTGGCATTCTCTGAGCTTGGTTGTTTGCTTGCAGACATTTCATTGCCCAACTAGATAATGTCTCCAGTGCTAAAAGGGAGTGGAAGAGGAGGAGGAGGAGGAGAAGGAGGAGGAGGAGGAGGAGGAGGAGAACAACGACTCTGGGGTTCTTGAGCTTGGTTGCTTTGTTGCAGATGTTTCACTAATAAAGGAGAATATTTATAGCTCAGGGTTAAAATATGGGGTCCTTGGTGTTCTCTGAGCTTGCTTGTTTTCTTGCAGACATTTCATCACCCTAACTAGGTAACATCAGTGCTAGTAAGGAATGTGGTTTGCTGCAGGTTTATATTCTGGTGTCTTGCCTGTCTGGGTGGGTGGGGGGTGGTCTTAGGGATTCTTTGGTTGGGCTGATTACTAATGGCTCTTTGGCAGTTTCTCAATTGGGGTATTGCTTACTTGATTGTTAGTCTGAAGTTGACCTTGGAGTTAAGCTACGCTGAGTGCTGATTACTGGTGGGGACGTGCTGGGGTCTTTTTCTCTTTGGGGCTGGTGGATTCTCTCTTTTGCATAGTCTATAGATGCTGTTAATGTCTATGTGTCTATGGATGGCTGATTTGTCAGAGTGCCAGGTTTCTAGAAATTCCCTGGCATTTTTGGATTTGGCCTGGTCTAGGATTGTCACATTTTCCCAACTGAAACCGCGGTTAAATCTGTCTATAAACCTGTGAAATTAAAGAATTTTCGTCATGCCTTTTGACTGCCAGTTGGAGTTCAGGGATGGGTTCATGGAGACGTTTCATTACCCAACCAAATAACATCATCAGTGCTAGTAGGGAGTGGGGTCACCTAGTTACTCAGCTGAGGACTAGCTGTGTAACGCATGGAGATCCACAGTTGACAAACCAGGTAGATGATTAAAGTTGAACCCAGAGAAAACCAAGATTACAGTGTGAACTATTCATGTTCAAAGCTCTAGCAGCCACCTTCCCCAACTTTCATCTTGGATGACAATTTCAGTCCATGTTTGAGGGTATTTTAAATTGATGATCAAATAGGGATGGATTTCAAAGTGTTTCTGTATTTCTGTAAAACTTGGAATTCCCCTAAAAGTTCTGCTCACAACTGGGGTGTTTGCTAGAGCAGAATTTGCTGAAAAACCAATTTCAGCACAACATGAACTTCTTTGAATGTTAACAACTGTCGAGCGGTGGAAGGGCCTGCCTCAGGTGATTAAGGCTATGGACACACTAAGAGTTTGGCAAAAGTATTTTTTTAAGTTTGATGTTAAACTTCCAATCTGGGTGATACCATCACATATTTTCTTGACAATACCTAGATATGTGGTGATGGAGGCGCCATCTTATAAAGATTTGTTATATCAGAGTGGCAGTGGTAACTGGTGCCTGAAATCAATAGAAGTTTTGAAACAGAAAAATCCAGACTTTTCTTGGCTTGTATATAGACAAATTCAAGAGAGATGGCGAATTGATAAAAAGATTACTTTTTCCATGGAAGATGGGAATTTTTTGAAACAAGTAAGGGACGGTGCTAAAGGACACATTAGAAGGATATATAATGTTTTATTAGAATTGGATTCAGAAACTGAGTTAGTTAAAGATTGCATGATTAAATGGGCTCAAAATATAGGAGAAACAATATCTATGGATACTTGGGAGTTGATATGGGTGAGACATGTGAAGTTTACGCAAGCTCAAAATCTACGTGAGAATTTTTATAAAATGTTTTATAGATGGCACCTGGATCCCGCAACTATGTCTCGCATTTACGAGAATTATGAATCCAAGTGTTGGAGGTGTGGACAACAAGATGCAACCTTTTTTCATATGTGGTGGACTTGCAAGGTTATCAAGGCCTTTTGGATAAAACTATGGTGGAACTTACAGCAAATTTTTAAAAGAAGAATTACTTTTCTGCCTCAGTTGTTTCTCCTAGGTATTACACAAAATCTGGATGTAAAAGAAACGAACTTGATGTTGTACTGCTTAACTGCTGCCCGTTTGTTGATAGCTCAAAATTGGAAGAGTAAAACTTTACCTACAATGGAAGATTGGAGATTGAAAGTTTCGT
>NW_015386956.1:150324-168389 GCF_001527695.2 Protobothrops mucrosquamatus
GCGGGAGGTGACGAGAGCATGAGTGACTGTGCGCAGAGCGTCCCGGTCCAGAAAAGGACGCAACTGGTAAATCAGGCGAACCTGATAAAACGCCCCCCTGGTCACGGCCGACAAATGGTCTTCCAGTGTCAGCCGTGGATCCAGGAGGACACCCAAGTTGCGTGCCCTCTCTGAGGGGGCCAAAATTTCGCCCCCTATATAATAGAATAGAATAGAATAGAACCTTGGAGATCTTCTAGTCCAGCCCCCTGCTCAAGCAGGAGAACCTATACCATTTCAGACAAATGAGTGTCTAGACTCTTTAGAATAGAATAGAATAGAATAGAATAGAATAGAATAGAATAGAATAGAATAGTTGGAAGGGACCTTGGAAGTCTTCTAGTCCAGAGGTCCCCAACCTTTTGGGCACCAGGGACCAGTTCCGTGGTGAAAGACTTTTCCACAGATCAGAGAGTGTGTGGTTTTGTGTGCTGCCTGCATCCCACGGATGGGGCTTTGCTTTGTTTGTTTGTGTGGCCGTCCAACCCCCTTCTCAGGCAGGAAACCCTATACCATTCCAGACAAATGGCTGTCCAACCTCTTCTTAAAAACCTCCAGTGTTGGAGCACTCACAGCTTCTGGAGGCAAGTCGTTCCACTGCTGAATTGTTCTCACTGTCAGGAAATTTCTCCTGAGTTCTAGCTTGCTTCTCTCCTTGATTACTTTCCATCCGTTGCTTCTTGTCCTGCCTTCAGGCGCTTCTCAAGAAAGTCCAGTTGCCTTTTTTTTTTTTGGGGGGGGGGGGAAGCACCTTCAAGTTGGAACTGGAGACCGCCATTTAGGAGCTCGGGGTCAGAAGAAGCCCGGCCAGAAGCGGCGATCCAACCAAGCCCACGCCGCGCCCGCCCACCTGCCCTCCAAGAGCGGCTTGGGCGGCGCACAGCCTCGATCGCCAGGTGGCACTGCGATTCCCCGACGCGCCCGGGCGCGCTTCCCTCTTGGCAGCTCTTTAGCGGCCCGGGGAAGGGCCGGCCAGGCCAGCCCGGGTTGCAAAGCTCCAGCAAAACGCCCGGCCGGCTTGCAAAGAAAAGGCCGGGCGGCGGGCGGAGGAGGTCGCCAAGAGCTTTGGGGCGTGCGGGGGGGAGGTGTGGGCGAGCGGGTGGCGCGCGCGAGCCGGAGGGGGGGAGATACGATGACGCGGCGCAGGAGCCTCCCGCGCGCGCGCGTGGGAGGATCGGGCCCAAAGTGTCAGCAAGCGGGGCCCCCTCCTCACTTTGCAAACGGGACGCTCGTGGGCTGAGTTGAGCCGATTCGCGAGTCGCTTTTTTGCTGATTTTCTCCCCTCTTTTTTTGCATTTTGCATTGCTGCCCTTGGACAGGCGGATGCCGTGCGGCCTCTTAGGGGGAAAAAAACAAAACAAAACAAAACAAAAATCCGAGAGGATTTATTTGCATTTATCTATTTATGCATTTGTTTACTTATTTACTAAAAGAGGGCTGAGCGCCCTCGCTTTGCTTTTTCCCCGGTTTTAAATTGGCTTTCCTTCGGCTTTCCGATTGCAAGGGAAGCTGCAAAATTGACCCTGTGTAGACTACGCAAGAGAGGTGGGCGGATGGGTTTTTATGAGTTGCATCCCTAACCCTGAGTGCCAAAGCCACCTATGGGGAGCCATCCCGTTATTTTTAAAGCAATAGAGCCTAATTTAAGGTTAAGGTCCGAAGAAGATGCTAAGGATGCCAGAACAAGGTGTGGGGCTGGGCGATCTGTCTGGCAGTAGGAAGCTGATGGCCTTAGGGGCTCTAGTGGGCTGGTTGCTGGTGGTCCACTTACTGGTCAATGTCTGGTTGCTCTGCATCTTATCAGGCTTGTTGGCCTTACTGGGGGGCTGGTTGGGTTCCCAAATGATGGTGGGCACCAGCCACAAAATTCACCTGGAGAGGTTTCTTCCCCTCGAAAGCTGCCCCCCGAATCCCGAGGCAAAGAGGGAGTTGGATGAAGAGATCCGGAATATTATTCAAAAGATCATTCGGGATTTTGTGTCTTCCTGGTACCGGTCTGTGAGCCACGAGCAGAACTTTGAGAAGGAGGTTGAAAAAGCAATGATGGGGTTGGCTGTGGAGCTCAAAAGGAGGATGCTTCTGGTGGACAAGACGGCCTTGACCCAAAAGGTCCTCCTCTTGGCAGGGTGCCACCTGCAGGCCTACAAGAAGGTCCAGGAGAAACGGAAGGAAGCAGAAAGCCTTGGCGACCCTTCCGAGGAGGCCGGTAGACTGTGGCAAGCCTACTGTGAATTCTCAGAACCTCATTTGGCTGTTCAAAGTCCTACACACCAGGTGGAATATACTAGGCGCACGGTGGACTTGCTGCTACGTGTCTTGGTGCCTGAGCCCCATCTGGAAAGCAGGACTGGGCGCTTTGTGGTGGTGGAGCTCGTGACTTGCAACGTGCTGATGCCTCTGATTAACAAAATGGCGGATCCCGACTGGCTCAACCAGCTGTGGATTGACCTTTTCTCCAGGAAGGCCACTGGCACCACCGAGGTAGTGGAGAGTTCCCCAGAAGTATCGCCCGCCTCCTCAAGCCAGCCCACGGTGCCCAGTGTTTTGCCCCTGGTCCTTCAGCCAGAAATGGCTACTGAGGGTGATAAAACCCTACCGAGGGATTTTGAGCCTTTCAACAGGAACGTGGTAGATAGTTTGGAGAACTTCTTGGTGGAGGGAAAGGAACCAGTTGACCGAGCGCTGAACACTCCCATGAATGAGAAAGATAATGGTAGTGTGGCTGCACCCCTACTTCACCCTGGTACCCTCGGGTCCTTCTTCCCCAGTGGAGACTTGGAAGTTGAGTCCCCCATGTCTGATGCAGGGAAAGACTCTAGCTCCCTGATTGTTGTGTCCGCAGAAGAACTCTTTGCTAGCTCCCTTCTTGATTTGGAAGGGTCTGTTGAGGTGGATGCAGAAGACAGTTTGGGCGAGAAAGACAGGTGCGCAGAGGATATTGCTGAGGGCTTCCCCTCTGAAGCCAACCTCCATGCCGCCTCCCTCGGCCCGTGTCCTGACATCCACATAGAGCCAGTTGCAGAAGACACCTTAGCTTCTTTGACTGCTCTTTTGGAGGATCCGGAAAAGACTTTCTTGAGACGGCCATCCTACCTGGTGAAAGAGTTGGAGCCACCTGGAAGCTTGGCACACAGCCCTCAAGATCTGCCAAGTCTGCTTTCTTCCTCCCCCACTGCCCCTATGGGCACCTTCAGCTTTGAGCCACTCAGTCCTGATGGCCCTGTCATCATTCAGAATCTGCGTATCACTGGAACAATCACTACTCGGGAGCATAGTGGAACAGGATTCCATCCTTACACCTTGTACACTGTGAAGGTAATCCTGGTTTCCTTCCTCCATCCCTCCTTCTCCTTCCCTCCCTCTCTCCCTCCCTCCCTGTTTTTCCTTCCTTCCTCCCTGTTTTTTCTTCCTTCCTCTCTCCCTCCTTCCATTTTTCCTTCCTTCCTTCCTCCCTCCCTCCCAAACAAATCAAATATGATACATGCTTGAAAATCTTTCTTTTTCATCAACAAATCAACAGAAGCTAAACAGCCAACCAACAGTGTTTCTTGTCACACCATCCCAAACATCTGAGATGACCCTTCTGAAATGCCAACAGAATCGGCCCATCTCTTGAAGTCAAGTCAAGCTTTAGACCAAGGGTCTTCAAACTTGGCCCTTTTATGACTTGTGGACTTCAGCGTGCCTGGCTGAGGAATTCTGGGAGTTGAAGTCCACAAGTCATAAATGGCCAAGTTGGAAGAGCCCTGCTTTAGACCATTATACATGGTTTGGTTTGGCAAATAGTCACCTCACTCATGATGGTTTTTTTCTTCT
Source organism: Protobothrops mucrosquamatus (assembly GCF_001527695.2). NCBI lineage: Eukaryota > Metazoa > Chordata > Lepidosauria > Squamata > Viperidae > Protobothrops > Protobothrops mucrosquamatus. Next base: position 154,180 of record NW_015386956.1, read on the forward strand.
TCCTGTAGTATGAGACAACATTAGACAGTGACAGCACTAACAGCCTCCAGCAAGTGGCATACCATACCGTGAACCGAAGGTACCGCGAGTTTTTGAACCTACAAACCAGGCTGGAAGAGAAACCAGATCTACGGAAGTTCATAAAAAGTTAGTCCTGAATTCCTTTTCTGTAGAATCTTGTTATAGGCAAAGTGGGGGTTAATTAAATTAACGTAGAATGTCTTGTCTTGGATTTTTTTTTCTCTTCCCCTTTTCTATCCATTGGCGATTATCATTGATCATTTATTTATTTCATATGGCTCAGCAACAGGGTGCATAAAACAACATATAAAATGTGTATTAAAATACACATAGTTTATATTTTGATAGACATGGTTAAGTTGGGGACAACAATTTAAATGAACCATCTGCAAAATGTCTAGATATATTGTCCTTGGCCTAGGCAATTTCGAGGAACAAGCTTATTGTCAGAAAAATGGAATAAAAGGAAATAAAGGCATAGTTAAGCTAGCTCTACACCTAATCTCTTTTCACAAGCTCTGTTTTAGTTTGAAGCACAGTTCTCTGGGGCATTTAATCCAATAATGTTGACTTTTCTCACATAGTATGCTAAGCCTTGATCATCTTTCTGACATTAACCCTAATTGGGCAGGTTCTCACAATTTTCTGGACATGCTTTACAGCTCACAAGGGTCAAATTAATAGAACGTAGACAGCAGAAACCACCGATCAAACAACAAATCATATTATGGCCTAGTGCAAGGTTTCTCAACCTTAGCAACTAGAAGATGTGTGGACTTCAGTTCCCAGAAATCCCTGACTGGCTGGGGAATTCTGGGAGTTAAAATCCACACGTTTTCAAGTTGCCAAAGTTGAGAAACGCTAGCCTAATATGATGTAAAACCAACTGAAAAATGCTGGGTTTTATTGCAAGCAATTTGGAAATCTATATTTTAATCATGAATGATGAGCTAGTATGATTAACGTTGCAGTAAAATTACTCTTTGTTTTTTTTAAAAAAACATGGCAGACATAAAAGGTCCAAAAAAACTGTTTCCGGATCTTCCATTTGGTAACATGGACACAGAGAAAGTTGAAGCCAGAAAAAGTCTCTTGGAATCGTTCCTGAAGGTCAGGATTTCTTCCTGCTATTCATTTAAATCTGGCCTGGTTTTATTGTCATTTTTAAAAACTCACGTAAAAATACCTCATAAAAATAAAAGGAATAGCAGCCAGTGCAGATGTGATCCTCCCTCTTTTACTTTTTCTTGTCTAATTCAGCACTCCTCCCCTCGCCTCGAAATGTTGAATGCGGCCCTCTGCTCTTAATTATGACCCACCTCTGTCCTAAACCTCTGGTGGGAATGTGTCAAGGATGAAACTTTGGCAGCTACGTGCCTCTGCGTTTCATCTTGCTTTTAGATTAAGGGGTGGGGGGGATGTTACTTTCAAGTGGATTAAATGGAGAAATGAAACCTCTTCGATTCAGCTGAAGTCCGTGGGAGCCTGAAGCCTTGTCAAAGACACCAGAACAGGTGTGGATTTGAAGCAGATGGTTCCCATAACAAAGTGAACTTTTTGATATAAATTACATAAGACGTTAAGGGATTTGGCTGGGAAAATGATTGTTTAAGTGTACGAATTGGTGTGGGAACCTCAGAGTTAGTTTTGCTTCGACAAAACCATGCAGTGTGTTCAGTAAACAGTAAGATTTTCGGAAACGGAATTAACCTAGAGTTTTATTTGGATTCCCCAGCTGGATGTTGACAGAATTTTTCTTTACTTCACTGCTTGTCTGCTTGCCCGTTGCAGCAACTATGTGCCATTCCTGAGATCGCCAATAGCGAAGAAATGCAAGAATTCCTGGCCTTGAACACGGATGCAAGGATTGCCTTCGTCAAAAAACCATTTGTGGTCTCCAGGATTGATAAGGTAATGTGTTTGATGTTATTACACTCCTATACAGGATTAAACCAAACCAATAAGCTAGCTTCAAGCCACTTCCTCCAATAGCTCTTAATACCTGGTGGGTATTTGAGGATTGTTCAGATCCATTTCATTCTCTGGGACCTGACGGACATCAAATTGCCTATCCGTAATTACTTCTTTAACTTCTTGTAAGATATCACGTTCATGATATCAATTATGGCAGAGGTCCCCAATCTTTGGGGCATCAGGAACCAGTTCCATGGAGAGAGGTTTTTCCACGGACTGGAGGGTGCATGGTGTTCGAGTTTTCAAGCAACAGTTCAAAGATTCTTTTTCTATATTATTTATTCAAGATACTTAAACTTAACCTCCGCTAAGAGTGCTTCCAATTTATTCTTGCTGTCCAAGGATGCTCTCTCTTTTATAGTACTTTTATTAAGTACTATAAAAGTATGAAGATGTCTAAAATTCGTCTAGAAAAAAATTAAGTGCAGAAAACAAAGTCCCTCCAAATTGATTTAAGAACTAAGGTTTGGTTGAACCTTGAGTTTATAAAAAGTTACACTAATGGCTGAACGGAATCCCACTTTTTGCAAGTCATTACAAAAACGTCACGTTACTACCGTGTAATCACAAAAAAAACAATAGCAACAGAAACCAGCTGTCCAGAATACATATAGGCAATCTCAAGATCTCTCCTTTCTCCAGAGAGATTTCCGTGATACAGATCCACCATCCATCTGTTGTTTTGCACCATAATTTCTCCTGCTATCTGCAGGACGTCAGTTTGCCATTTCCTCATCGGAAGTCTACCCTGTCCAAAATACTCTGAACACTGCTCTGCAGCACTACATGCAGTCCTCGACTTACAACAGTTCATTTAGTGACCGTTCGAAGTTACAACAGCACTGAAAAAAGTGACTTAGGACAACCACTGTAGCATCCCCCTGGTCACGTGATCAAAATTCAGATGCTTGGCAATTGACTCATATTTATGACGGTTGCTGTGTTCTGGGGTCATGTGATCCCCTTGGGTGACCTGACAAGCAAAGTCAAGGGGGAAGGCAGATTCACTTAACAACCGTGTTACTAACTTAATAACCGCAGGGATTCACGTAACAACTGGGGCAGTGAAAGTCGTAAAATGGGGCAAAACTTAACAACTGTCTCAGTGAACAACCGAAATTTTAGGCTGTGGTCCTATGTTGTGGTCCTATGTTGTAGTCCTATGTCGAGGAGTACCTGTGTTGTCTTTTATGTCAGTGAAGGTTTCCTTTTATTGCAGATTGTAATGAACGCCATTGTGGATACATTAAAAACGGCATTTCCCAGATCTGAGCCACAGAGTCCCACAGAAGAACTGAGTGAGGCAGAAGTGGACGGGAAACAGCAAAGCGATGGAAAGAAAGCCAGTAGGTAAGAGTTCCTGTTGAGCTCGAATGTGCAAATCCATAGTAGCAACTCCTTTCTGCAGCCTGAAGTCATACTGCCATGAATATCTTAATTGGGTTCCTTTAGGGAATAAACACTCCGTGCCTGCAAACATTAATCCATGTCTTGACATGAGTCTAGTCCTGCTGGTATTCTTCAGAAATTATCAGGTCCAAGAAAGGGCAGAAATACTTCATGCTGTCCTTCAGGAATAGCTGTTTAATTATTCTGGGTCTTTAGTGGTGATTGTTGCTAATAGTGTTGGAATTATTGAGTTGACTACTAAACTTTTGCTGGACCTGAGGGAACTGTAACTGCTCGGATTCTTATCTGTATCCCCCCCCTCCCGGAAGAGATCTGATTTCAGTAAAGGGATCAAATGGGGGGTTGGGGGGAGGAGATAATTGGGTTTTCAAAATCTTGGCTGGACATGACATTCCTAAGCGGTGAACAGACTTTTTGCTTTGTCTTAAGAAATCCCTTAGAGTGTTTGACAAATTCGTGTTTTCTAGTTTGCAGTGTCCCCCTGGACTCTCTGCGGTTTGCTTTCCCCTGCTCAGTGTGTTGTCCACTTTTGCTTTAAAATGGTCCACTGGTCTAATGTCCACTGTACATTAGATTCTGCCCAATGTAAGGACCTGCTCCAGTTGGTCCCTCAGGCAAGTAAAACCCTTGACTCTGTTGAGGTTAATCTAAAGAACTTGTACTGAGAGATAGCAACAGCAATAGCACTTAGATTTATGTGCCGCTTCACAGTGCTTTACAGCCCTCTCTAAGCGATTTACAATGTTAGCATCTTGCCCCTAACAATCCGAGTCCTCATTTTACCGACCTCAGAAGGGTGGAAGGCCGAGTCAACCTTGAGCCAGTCAGGATCGAACTCCTGAAGTTGAGCAGTGAGTTGAGCAATGGATAGTGCAGGGGTAGGCAACCTTGGCTCTGTTATGACTCATGGACTTCAACTCCCAGAATTCCTGAGCCAAGGTTGCCTACTCCTGGTTAGTGGATGCAGAGAAGTCAGGCGGAATCAGGAAGGTCCCGCTCAAAACGCAGTAACAGAGTCTTAGAAGTTTCAATGCGCTTTCTTCTCCCTTCCTTCTTCATGAGAAGTAGGCAGGGTGTTGTCTGAGTTGCTTTCTCAGTTTGTCAGGACCCCAAACCAAGAAAGACACAGCTGTGGTTCTTCCAAGCAGGTATACAGGTAGTCCTTGACCTATGTCTATAACTGAGCCCAAAATTACGGTCATAAGTCACCTACAGTTGTAAGTCAAGGCATCAATGTGACCGGAAGTAATTTTCTGGCCTTCTTCGCAATGCTTGCTAAACAAACTCATTCATTTGAATGACTCCTTTTTTTGTTGTTGTTGAAAAAAATGGCAGAAACCAAAAGCCATCACGAATCCTCACATGATCATGGACTGCAGCAAGGAGTAATAAAGCTGACCCACCAGACATATCACATGGCCACAACGGGGTGGTATGACTATTTATGGTGGCTGATGGTGGCTTGTGGACAGTAAAACACCCATTCTGTGGTTTGTCTAACTTCAAATGGTCCTAAAAAGACTGGCCATTAAATGAGGACTACCTGTATTCCACCAGCGTGTGCTTCCCAGTGTACACACACAAGCGCAACACGAAGGCAGAAGAGAAACAGGCACAAAGATGCAACATATTACTTAAATGCAAAATGCTTCCTGGTATAGACCTTGGAAAGGATTTGCGAAGCCACACACTGTGTGTTTTCTCTCACTTGCTGACAGTGACGTGCTATTGACATTTTTTGCAGCTGCTGATAATCACAGGAATTCTTGTGGAGTGGCCAGCCGTTGGAAGCAACCCATCCATGGGAGTGATCGAGCTCCTCAGATTAAATGAATGAATATTGTGTTTTCCTGCCTCTCTTTTCACAGGCCTAAGCTGAAATTCCCATCTGGCAAAATGCTGAATGTGGCCGGAACACAGGAGAAGATTTTATATTCTTTCAGGGAAGGCCCGAACGTAAGTCTGTCTTCAAGGCTGAGAAGTGTTGAAAGAAAACTTCCAATAGTTAGCAGAAAGAGGCATTTCTCCATTTTGTTCCAATCCTCCTCTTCTTCTAGGTCTCCGAATTCCTCTCCCTGGCAAGGATGGAGTCCTTTATTCAGAACCAGGAGAGGTTGATGGAGGCCATGTCCAGCGAAGGTCCAGAGACAGAGGGGGATGAAGAAGCTCCCTCAGATTTGAATCCAACGCCTGTAGAGATGCTACAGCAAACAGCAGATGAAGAGACAAATTCTGGTATGTCCTCTCCAGCTCCAAAATTTGCTTCCTTCTGCTTCTGTTTGCCTCATATGCTGCTTTTTTGTAGGACGTCTAGGTGTTCTTCAACATTGCTCAACCCAGGTTAGAAATTGCAAATTTCAACTCCATCATTAACATCCTACGTGTTGTTAGAAGCACAGGTTAAAGAAGGTTGGAAACTGCGGTCCTACAGACCTGAAAAACGCTCGGTTGGGGAACTAAATGACCCCCACTGTGGCAAACATTTTGTGACCTGGCAAAACGAACCCTCGTGGCAGCCATTTTGTCAAAGTGTACCACACATACTCACAGTGCCAGATGGGCCCATCGACCCCATATAATTGGAATTCTTTGAAGTGGACAGCACTGACCTATACAGATTGATTGACGGCTCATTAAAAGACACCTTTTTGCCTATTCTGTCAGTTTCGAAGACTAAAAATAGAGCTTTTGAAATAGAAATGGTCTCCATTGTCAAATCTGTCATCGACCACAAGGTGGCAGCAGAATAGCATGAATTTGAAATAAATCCTCATGAATAAGTACTGAGGGTTTAAACCAGTACCGAATTAAGGACCGGCTTGCAATAATCTATTAAAGGCTTTTCCTACCCACCAAATTCTTGGGATGCAAACAATGGCCTGTACTGAATTTATGGGCTGGGGAAAGGTAAAGAGGCATGGAAGCTGAGGATGGGACGGGACGGGACGGAACGGAATGGAACAGAACAGAATAATGACAGAATAGAATAGAATAGAATAGAATAGAATAGAATAGAATAGAATAGAATAGAATAGAATAGGAGTTGGAAGGGATCTTATAGGTCATCTAGTCCAACCCCTCACCCAAAAAGCAAGAGACCCTACACCATTTCTGACAGATGGCAATCCAGTCTCTTCTTGACAGGTTGTGTACGGACTACCTTGGGATATCATCTCTAGAGACGAGAAAGCTTGGAAAGAAATGAAGCCCCTCCGTTCTTACTCCCTGGAGATTTCCCAGGCACAAACATCTCTTTATAGCAGGCCTGGAAATCAAATCAGTTGTTTCCTGATCTTCTGAATGCCTGTGGCTTCTCACATTGCAGTGCACCGCAGTTCTTAGATGGTTCCCACATATAAGTAATGATTAAAGCCGAAGCTGCTCAGCTCTAAGATTAGCCAAGGTTGGCTACAGCTAATCCTTGAGTTACAACTCTAATGGAGCCTGCCCATGATGGTTCCAACTTGTGGCGGTAGTCAAGTGAGGTGCCCACGTGATCGTCTTGCTTAATGACCCCATTCCTGCTCTCCCTGATGCGGTCATTAAACAGTGGCAGTGGCAGCATGTAATACTTGCACAAGCAGAAGAAAAAAATGATGAATCTACGTCTGTAGGCTGAGTGAGGCCTACTGTCTGGATTCTCCTTAATGTTTTGTTTTTATTCTGCAAATAACTGCTTGATTAACCGTTTTCTCCCTTGCTGACTGATTTGTTTTATTGCCTTTAAGAAGGCACAGTGATCCCATGGAAATCTTGTGGCTAATCTGGGTTAAGCCAAGGAGAGTTGGCACGTCTTGTTCTTTAAGGAGGGATAAAAGCTATTTTTACACTTTTTTTAATCCCGCCTTTATTATTTTTTATAAATAACTCAAGATGGTGAATATGCCCAACACTCTTTCCTCCTTCTACCTTCCCCACAACAAGAATCCTGTGAGATGGTTTGGGATGAGAGAGAGTGACTGGGTGAAAGTCACCCAGCCTGCTTTTGTGCCTAAGATGGAACTAGAACTCACGGTCTCCTGGTGATTGGGCCCAAGTCACCCAGTCAGCTTTCAGGCCTTAAACTAGAACTTCTGTGATTGGCTCTGGGTCATCCAGCCTGCCTTTGTGCCTAAGGTAAGACTAGAATTCACAGTCTCTTGATGATTGGGCCAAAGTCACCCAGGCGGCTTTCATGCCCAAAGCAGGACTAGAACTCACAGTCACCTGGTTTCTAGCCTAATGCCTTCACTAGTACACCAAGCTTAATGGTTAAGTGCATTACTTTTCATGGTGCTGTGATCTTTAGTATCTCAACTGGACTTAGGAAAAAAAACGAATGGACAATAGTGAAGTGGTAAGCCTGGTGTAAAAGCTTCGTATCTTTGCAGGACCAGAGACTTTGCTGGCAGATATTGTTCTGGACCTTCTTTGTCTGATCATGGTAGACCAGTGGAGTTGGCTATGGTCAGAGAACATGCAGAAGATCCTACAGCTGCTCTTTGGGACATTGATCCAGAGGTAAGGTTTTAGTGTGCAACCAGAATTGCACAGTTGCTCTTGATGCGGGTGTCAAGCACACCAGGGTTTTGAGTTGATTCCAGAAATTGGAGGCCCCAACAGGAAAAGGTTGTTTTCTTAAATTATCACCTGCCTTCCCAGTGCCTGGAAGTTTTCCAGAGATGGTCTTTCAGTGATCTGCAATTATAAGAACCCTGGGGGCGCAGTGGTTGGAATGTAGTACTACAGGCTAATTCTGCCGACTGCCAGCAGTTCAGTCCTGACTGGCTCAAGGTTGACTCAACCTTCTGTCTTCCCAGGTCAGTAAAATAAGGACGCAGATTGTTGGGGGAAAATATGCTGACTCTCTAAACCGCTTAGGGAGGTCTGTAAAGCACTGTGAAGAAGTATATAAGTCGAAGTGCAATTGCTATCCTTCCTTCCTTTCTTCTTTCCTTCCTTCCTCCCTCCCTCTGTCCCTCCGTCCCTCCCATGGTGGCGCAGTGGTTAGAATGCAGTATTGCAGGCTGACTCTGCCCACCTGCTAGCAGTTCGATCCTGACCAGCTTAAGGTTGACTCAGCCTTCCATCCTTCCGAGGCCAGTAAAATGAGGACCCAGATTGTTGGAGGCAAGATGCTGACTCTGTAAACCACTTAGAGAAGGCTGCGAAGCGGTATATACGTCTAAATGCTATTGCTATCTCCTAATTCTTTCTCACTCCTAAAAGAAGTTGCCCACCAGGTCCCAAAACACTGTCCAGAATAAGTATCCTCCACTGAAACGCATACCAACAGAAGCATGCGTTTGTTAACTGACCAGCTCAGTGGCGACGTGGATGTTGAATTTTTGCTGATGGTCTGTTCTTCTCCCCCCCACCCTACCCCTCCCCTCCTTTCCCTATAACCGTCAGCCCCAAAGGACAGCTGTCTGGGGTACGAAGGACATCATACTCACCGTCTGGCTTATTTGAGCTATTTGAGGCAAAGGTTGCCAAAAAATGTTGAGGTCAAGGGGATGCTAATAGGTACAAGCCTGCTGATTTTCTTTTTAAAGATAACCAGGTCAGGAAGAATGAGGGCGTCTCTGAAAATGAGCTTTTAAAAATGGAGCGAACAAGCGGGAAGCCGATACCCTTGAGAGAAGATGCTTTGAGCACGAGGACGTTGAGGGGAATGTCATACCTCACTCAAATGCTGGACTGTCACCAGCCCGGGGGCAGCTCCGATAAAGATGCATGCTTCTTTGAAGAGAGGAGAATGACATGGAAGCGAGTCCAACCGAGCGGGCTTGCAAAACCTTCCCCGCACAATGTTGCAACTTACATATATATTAAAAAAATGGTAGTTTTGGACCTCCAATTTTGGTCCAGGTTCAGCTGTTGTAGACCACAAGGCTAGAAGTAGCGTGCAAAATGGAAGGGCTTAACGTCCCCTCCTAGTATTTTTTCTTTCTTTTGTCTCCTTCTCTTGTTTTCTTTTTCTTCGATATGTGGTCCTCGGCTTACGACCACAATCGTGCCCAATGTTTCTGCCGCTAAGCAAGACATTTGTTTTTTTATGTATATATATAAACAATTTTTATTATTTTTCCATTTTACACCAACAGAAGCTTAAGAACCAGCGTGGAGATATGGTGGTCAATTACAAAAAGAAAACAATAACATTATATGTATACCATTCACATAATATTTCTTAAAACTTCCCTCTCTATCTATGTAAAATATTATAATCAATTAAATTCAAATAAATTCATTCATTAATATATCTAAATATAAATTTCCTTAATCAATAAAAACTTTCAACCGCTCAGTATCAATATAATAATCAAATTAGTACAATCCTATAGCCAATTCATTCATTAATATATCGCTATATATAAATTAAATACTTAAATCAAAACCAACGCTCTTTATCTATTTAAATTATTGGAAGCAAGACATTTGTTAAGTGAGTTTTGCCCCCTTGGATGACCTCCCTCCCTTGGCACATGCTGTGCAGGGGATCGCTGCGGTTGTGAAGTCAGCAACACGGCTGTTCAGTGAATCCGCTTTTCCCACTGACGTTGGTTGTCAGAAAGTCACAAAAGGGGATCACCTGACCCCGGGACGCTGCAACCGTCACAAATGTGAGATGGGTGACAAGCGGCTGAATTTTGATCACGTGGCCACGAGGATGCTGCAGCGGTCATAACTGCGAAAATGGTCATAAGTCACTTTTTTCAGTGCCGTTGTAACGTCGAATGGTTACTAAAAGAATTTTGTGTGGTAAGTCAAGGACTACCGATAAACCCAGAATCCCAGTTAGGCCAAGAAGATAGTAGGGCAGAGACCAACGAAGACGCATTAGATGGCTGCTAATGTTGGCTCTCTGAAGCACACTTAACCTCTTGCACTGCTGGTTCATCGCATTTTGCGAATTTTTAGATTGCGTTCATCAGGCCTTCAAAGTCTCTGTGGTGTGAACTTCCAGGAAATCCTGGTTGCTGATGCTTGTGGATCTGTCTTATGAATTAGACTATTTAAAGGGAAAGGGATGAGTTTAAAACACGGTCAGCTGAGATGTTCCGGAAAAGGCTGATCCAGATGGGAAGAGCATCTCTGGACTCAGATAAAAAAGTGGGGTAATCAAGTCCCTACATTGGGGGTCTTTAAACTTGACCCTTTTATGACTTGTGGACTTCAACTCCCAGAGTTCCTCAGCCAGGCATGCTGGCTGAGGAATTCTAGGAGTTGAAGTCCACAAGTCATAAAAGGGCCAAGTTTGAAGACCCCTGCCCTACATCTTTCTGGTCTTTGGGGCAAATTCTTCCATCCAGGTTTAGCTATGGTTAGGCGCAACCCAGCACAGTTGGAAATAAATCTTCATTCACAAGAGGTATGTATGTCATTTATTAGATCTTAGGAAGGGATAAGGGAAGGCTTTGGTCAACTGTACTGCAGTCTAGTTTTTTTTTTCCATTCTGTTAAACCAACATGGCCCTGATAGACAATATAGGAGGAGACATAGCCACAGAGAGCATCAGTGGAAAAGCAATTAGACAAGCTTGACTTTTGACAACTCCCTTTAAAAAAAAAAACTTGTGTAAATAGGCACATGGCATTTTGGCTTAGATATGATCATACTTGTTTGGCTAATTCTGTATCCCGTTCAGGTAATTCTCAACTTAAAAACCATTTGCTTAGTGACGGTTTGAAGTGCCCTGGAAAAAAATAACTCATGACCATTTTTTACACTTAATGACTGTTGAAACATCCCCACGGTCATGTGATTAAAATTCAGATGTTTGGCAACTGGCTCACATGGGGTCCTGGGATCACCTCTTGTGACCTTCAGATGAACAAAGTCAATGGAGACACCAGGTTCACTTAACAACCCAGTTACTGACTTAACAACTGCAGTGATTCATTGAACAGTTGTAGCAAGAAGGGTTGTAAAATGGGGCAAAATTCACTTAACAACTGTCTTGTTTAACCACAGACATTCTGGGCTCAACTGTGGACATCAGTCAAGGACTATCTGTATTCCTCTCCCTATCCAACTTAAGAGATTACGGCTATTCTCAACAGAGCAAGGAGTGAAGACTAGATTGTTAAGGCAAAAGAACCCCATGGAAGAAGAGAGTGTAAACCAGTTCTTCTTCCAAGATAACTCTGTGGCTATGATGTTACCAGGAATTGAACTCAGTTTTTCTTTTGGCACCATAGGTTTCACAGTGCATGCCTAGATCTTAACTGAAGCACATCTTTCTTTTCCCTGGAAAGAGTCAACTCAACAAGCATCAAGCATCTTGGCTTGGGTTAGTTGGCCACGTTCTAGTAGCAATAATTGTTGCTGCTACTCTTCTTTATGGCTATTCTTTGTAAAATGCCTCGAATTCAGGGTCCCCTGGCAATAATGTCAGAGCAAGCGTTGTTCCTGGATCTTCTCACTCAAAGACAGCAGAAGAATATGAGGAAACAGATTTATAGCCAAGTTGCAATCGATTTAGGTTCCAGGCGGGATGAGAGAGTTGGAAGAGCTTCTTGTAAAAACTCCTAGCAAGGAAGGAATTGTAAAGAGCCAGTTCTTTATATCTGAGTGTTAAAACCCCCATTGCATACAGAAAGTCCACCCTAGAAGTTAGTCCTTGTTCTGCACCCAATGCCAGCCCTTCAACATCTATCAAATAAGGGTGTCCTTCACCTTAAAATCGCTCCGCCCGTGACATGGCGGCCTTAAGCCTCTTTTCCATGGCTGGGAAGACCAACTGGCTGATTGAGCCTGTTCTAAATCTCTCCCAATGATCTGATACTGTGGCAACGTCCAGAGGAGAAAAAGCAGATGACCGAAAAAGGTCTTGCTAGGGAAGGAAGGCGTATCCCCTTCTCCGAAAAGGCAGGCCTGTCCCCTTACGTAACACAAGAGCGATCCTTTTTTTGGTGGCTACTGATGGTAAAGAGATGGTTGGAGCAGCCAGCCAAGAAATGAGATCATCGGCAGCTAAGAAAAGATTTTTCAGCCTGGGTGGGCTCACCGCTCGATCTGTAAACAATCCCTTTTGGTCCAATCCAGACATTCTGCTGTCGTTGCTAGCAAAATGCCTGTCTTCAGAAGAGGCGCAGTAGACAGAGAAGGGCCCCAGCCCTCCCTCCCCCTGGAATTTTTTTTACTGTACCTCTTTACTTTCTGGCATGAGAGTAGCCATTGTAGAGGACCCTCTGGAGATATGCGCTAAATCCGTGGGCGATGGCAGCTATTAAAAAAAACAAACTGGGGTAATCTCATCTCTTACATCTACACAGCTTGGTCCTGACTTCTGTTTCTGGGCCACGCTGCAGTTCGATGGAATGCAAGGAACGAATGTCTGTCTGGGGATAGATTAAGATCTTTATGCACGACTGTCATTGGTGAAAAATCTAGGCCTTTGGGGAAGGGGTATCGGGAATCTTTTGATACTTGTTTGCTAAAGACAAGCCAAAGCATTTCCTGGCTATTAAAGGCATTCGGAGCCCATCAGGTGAGCAAGCTGCAAGCATCCCAACCATCTCAGCCACTCTCTATAAGCCTCTGAGTCAGCTGGGAGATAAAAATACAGATCCCAGCAGCCCCAAACACGAGGTGTCTGCCATTCCTCACGGTGTTCTGCCTTAAAATCCTCCCCTTTGGCAGGTAGGTGGGGTTTCAGTTCTTGGAGGTTTTTGAAAAGGGCCTGGACCGTCACCTTTCTAAGAAGGCTTAATTGATATTTCTACGCATTGCAGAGGGCTTGGCGAGAGGATCCTTGTGGGTCTTCCAATGCGTTTATTCCAGGAAATGGGACAGCACCGAAAAAGGAATAATAGCAATGCATCAGTTGATGCCTGAACAAGGAGAAAATGATGGTCTAGGATTCTGGTCCTCACACAACAGGACAGAACCAGGTTCTAGGTTTCTCAAGGAAAGCCCTGATGGCTTTCAAGGAAAGGCTAAAACGTTTTGTCTGACAGAACAGTGAGATCTGTTGTGGAAGGAAGAGGCACAAGTTAAAAGAATGTGTAATTCGGGGGTCTTCAAACTTGGCCCTTTTATGACTTGTGGACTTCAACTCCCAGAATTCCTCAGCCAGCGTGCCTGGCTGAGGAATTCTGGGAGTTGAAGTCCAGAAGTCATAAAAGGGCCAAGTTTGAAGACCCCTGTGTAAACCTTTAAGAAAGAAGACACTTGATGACGAGAAGTAGGGTTGGGAGCTGAGAATCACAGCCTTTGACTTCTTCTACAAGAAGAAAGACATAGTTGCTTGGCCAGGAACCTTTAGGAGACAACTGAGAAATAAAAAAAAAAATCCAGGCCAACTAGAATTAATCCCAATATTGGAGATTTTGCTCAAAATCTCACGGATGACCGAGAATTGGGCAGGAGGGGGAGAGAAGGTGGAGTTACTTATGGGTATATGAAAATAAACAAAGGTTTGAAAACCATTGATGTAGCAATAGCAATAGCATTTAGACTTATATACTGTTTCACAGTGCTTTACAGCCCTCTTTAAGTGGTTTACAGAGTCAGTATATTGCCTTCAACAGTATGGATCCTTGTAGACTAATGGTCTTCAATTTTTTTTATTTTTTTCACCTTAACCTTTTTTGTGTAGCCCTGAGAATGATAGGTAGGTATGTCTCCATTGCCAGTTCCAAGTTGGAGAAGAACGGATAGATGTGGTTATGGGCCACAAAGGTCTTGAGACCCTATTATCATTTTGCAGGAAGCAGTGTGTGTAGATTTTTGTTATTGTTAGTTGCGAAGTCGTGTCCGACCCATCGCGACTCCATGGACAACGTTCCTCCAGGCCTTCCTGTCCTCTACCATCTTT
>NW_015386956.1:168489-180989 GCF_001527695.2 Protobothrops mucrosquamatus
AAGCTCACGCCTACTGCTTCAGTGACTCCATCCAGCCACCTCATTCTCTGTCGTCCCCTTCTTCTCTTGCCCTCAATCTTTCCCAGCATTAGGCTCTTCTCCAGTGAGTCCTTCCTTCTCATTAGGTGGCCAAAGTACTTGAGTTTCAACTTCAGGATCTGGCCTTCTAAAGAGCAGTCAGGGTTGATCTCCTCTAGGAAAGACCGGTTTGATCGCCTTGCAGTCCAGGGGACTCGCAGGAGTCTTCTCCAGCACCAGAGTTCAAAGGCCTCAATTCTTTTGCGTAGATTTTAGGAGTATACAAAAGGTGTTGATCTTGGAAGAGAACTTTTAAAGAAGTCCAGAATATTCTGCTTCCTTCTAGAGCAGAACTTTCCCAGAGATGCTTTGATGGCTTCCAGAATTAAAAGTAGACACTTCTTTCCTCCTCCTTGCAGATGTCTAGGACTCATACTCATCTTCTCATTTTGCCAATTTCTTTTGGGTGATTGTCTTTTGTTTCTGCTTGCAAACGAGAGGAAATTGGCAAAGTTATGTGCAGTGTTTACATTAATATTGATACTTGTGGCTGTCTGACACCAAGTCAGATAAGTCAGTTAATAAAAGAAAACAAAGGGGAAAACACAGCCTTCCTTTCTTAAGCAGTCTCTCCCAGCTGGACAATAGTCCCCATCATTCTTAGTCAACATGACTTAAGAATGATGGGGACTGTAGTCCAGCATATCTGGATGGTGCCAGTGTGTGGGGGGGAAGACTCTTGAATCCAGTTCTGAGCTATTCCAGTTTGGGCTCTGCTTTTTAATACGCGACACCTCTTTGCCTGTCCCCTTCCCAAGCGACATCTGAGATCCTGGAACTACGCAAACTGTTAATCCAGAGATAAAGAGAATATGTCTGGACACATCCGAGCTGTCTGCACTTGGAAATCTGAGCAGGGTTCAAGCAGAGAAGCCTCTTGGACAGGGAGGGGGGCAGGAATGGGGAGTTTGGATGGGTGTGTTTTAAAGGGTCAGTGTCCATTTCCAAACAGGATTTAAAATAAACCAGAAACATCCTTAATTTGAGAGAGGAAGCTGAGGACCATTTAAAATCCAGGAGCTGTACCGGTCTCGCTTGCTTTCTCCCAGACCATTTGATGTGACGTGGATGCATAGTTTTGCAGGCCAAGTTGTCATTGTTGGCTTGCACACAGTAGTGCCCATCTCCCTCCTCCTCCTCCTCCTCCTCCTCCTCCTGACCCCCTTCCCAAACAGCAATAAAACCGCTCTTAGGTGTTACATAGCCTGCTCCCCCTCCTTACAATCATCCATGACCACATTTTCTCTTTATAGACCTGCTTGTAAAAATTATCGTTTTCACCTTTATGGTACCAATCAGTGGGGAAAAAAATTAATAATCTTGCAATCTTCCAGCAGACACCATAAGTTTAGAAACTAACCCTAGCCCCCCTTCCCCCCAATTTCTACTTTTCAGGTTGCCAATCCCGAAGCTCTCTCTCAGTGCACAGAACTAACGTACCAGGGAGAGCGATTTTAGCAGTTGTTCCCAACCTTTTATTTTATGCAGCCGTATCTCATCCCTGACATTTTTTAAAGAGCAGCGTCGGAGCTAGGATCCATAATGTGGTGCCCCTAAGGCCACCGAGGAAATGTGACCACCGCCCCAAATAAAATGAAGGCTATTGAGTACAATTCCTGAAATTGAACTGCTCTTGCAGTTTTAGGGAATTGGGAAGGTGTTGTTTCCAAGTCAGTAGACAGCATTTGCCATTTAAAATCTTCAGGCTTCAGGAAGCAGAATTTGCCGTTTTAGATCTCCACGGTTCATAAAAGAAATTTAAAAAAATTGCCCAGGGTTAGGGGGAAGAAGTAAAAAAAAAAAAAAATGGGTTTAGCAGCCTGTGCTTTTCCACCAGTGTGGAAATTTGCGCTTGTAGACACCAGAGGGCGCCACGTGTCCTGTTGTAAATCAGAATAAGCTGACGTGGAGAGCAGTGCAACCAAGACAGGAGAATTTAAGCACAGATGTAGCCAGTGGTGGGATTCAAACATGTGAACAACCAGTTCTCTGTGTGGATGCCACTTCTGGAAGTCCATTCTGGGCCTGGGCAACAAAATAAATAATAATAATAATAATAATAATAATAATAATAATAATAATAATAATAATAATAATAATAATAATAATAATAAAGTTGGAAGGGACCTTGGAGGTCATCTAATCCAACCTCCTGCTCAGGCAGGAAACCCTATACCATTTCGGACAAATGGCTGTCCAGTCTCTTCTTAACACTTCTTAACTTCCAGTGTTGGAGCATTCACCGTTTCTGGAGGCAGGTGGTTCCACTGGTTAATTGTTCTAACTGTCAGGAAGTCTCTCCTTAGTTCCAGGTTGCTTCTCTCCTTGATTAGTTTACATCCGTTGCTTCTTGTCCTGCCTTCAGGCGCTTTGGAGAATAGCTTGACTCCCTCTTCTTTGTGGCAGCCCCTGAGATATTGGAACACGGCTATCATGTCCCCCCTCGTCCTTCTCTTCATTAGACTAGATACTGTATACCCAATTCCAGCAGCCTTTCTTTATAAGCTTTGGCCTCCAGTCCCCTAATCATCTTTGTTGCTCTTCTCTGTACTCTTTCTAGAGTCTCAGCATCTTTTTTACATTGTGGTGACCAAAACTGGATGCAGTATTCCAAGTGTGACCTTACTAAGGCATTGTAAAGTGGTATTAACACTTCACGTGATCTTGATTCTATCCCTCTGTTAATGCAGCCCAGCACTGTGTTGGCCTTTTTGGCAGCTGCAGCTCACTGCTGGTTCATATTTAAGTGATTGTCCACTAGGACAAAAAATTAGCTACCGGTTCTGCCGAAGTGGTGCGAACCGGCTGAATCCCACCACTGGATGTAGCCCTCCACTGAGCTGCTGATCTATTCTATCAGCTATATTTCTTCCAGGAAGGAAGAAAAAATAAATGCTTCTCTCTTTTCTAGTGTTGCCCAAACTTGTTTTCAACACAGGAACTTGCAGTGGGCTATAATTTCTCGTATTTAGAGGGGTTGGGAAGGACCCATGGAACAAATGCAGAAGTTGCTTGATAGCCTACAGTTGTGTTTCCCAGCCTTGGCCATTTTAAGATGTGCGGACTTCACGCTGGCTGGGGATTTCTGGGAGCTGAAATCCACACATCTTAAAAGAGCTACCTTGCTACCTTCTGGGAGGAGGGGGCTCCATGGTATCCAAAGCAGAACATCCAGATTCAGTCACAGCTTTGTTCCACACAGTATTAACCTTGTGAATTCTAAAGCTTCCTCCTTCCATTATGTATTCAAGATGGACAGTGATTAATACTTATAGGTAAGGATGTAGGTCTACTCATATGTTGTATATAGTATGTTTAAATGTGTGTTATATATGTGTACACTTTGAGAGCAAGCAACTAAATTTCATTTTTAATGTGTGCCGTTGTGCCCACAGTAAAAAAATGACGATAAAGGTTATCTAATCTAATCTAATCTAGCCAAGGTTGGGAAAATATTGCCCTACAGGGTATATAAAAGGTAAAACCTTTTGTTACATTGCATGGCAGGTTAATGGACTGGAAAATTAGCAATGGGGACAGTGCGGGAGAGAATTTTATCTGAACATTTGACTTCATGAAAAGCCTTAAAACAGGGTGCCCAACCTTGGCAACTTTAAGACCTGTGGACTTCAACTCCCAGAATTCTTGGCAACTTGTAGAGTTGAAGTCCACAAGTCTTAAAATTGCCAAAGTTGAACACTCCTGTCTTAGAGGATTGCTCTCACTGTCTTGCTGAAAAGAACCTTGGCAACTTTAAGACCTGTGGACTTCAACTCTCAGAATTCTTGGCAACTTTAAGTCTTGTAGAGTTGAAATCCACAAGGCTTAAAGTTGTCAAGGCTGGACACCCTGGTCTTAGAGGGTTGTTTTCACCATCTTGCTGAAAAAAACCTTGGCACCTTTAAGGCTTAAGGACTTCAACTCCCAGAATTCTTGGCTTCTGGAATTACAGTCCACAAGTCTTAAAGTTGCCAAGCTAAGAGTATTTGTCTTACTGTCTTGCTGAAAAGAGAAGAAAAAAGGAAGATAGATTTCTAATTCAAAGGCAGATTGGATTCTTAGTTATACCAGATTATTGATCTCATGCTGTTATAGTAATGATGCTTCAGCAACTGTTCTAGATCTGGTTCTAGGTTTGTAGAACTATCCTGGGCAGATATATTTCAGCATCTTCAAAGAACACTGGGCCGGAGAAAGGTATCCTCACCAATACAAGATGTGACACACAGGGATTCCTTCTCGATAACGACCCATCGGAACAGGAAATAAAATAGTTTCAAGGCTGGAACTTTGCAAGTTGTGAATGTGAAAGGGAATATTATATCTGACATAGAAACCCAGTCAATGAGCCAAAACAGATGATTCCTAAGGAGCTTTGCTACTTTCAAGGAGAAACTTACAATTCCAGGACTTGGCTCAAATAATACATCTTGCAGGTGGAAAGTGTTAGGACGATTGATCCAAACCATACGATAGTCTTCAGATTGAACATAGCCTAATAAATCAGTCCAATTTACTTGCTCCTAATAATTAAGTGGATTGCTAGAAGGGGAAGTGGGTCAAGTTACATTGTAATTTTATAGGGTAATTTTTATTAGATTATAGGCACACATTCTGCAGCTAATTGGCAGGAAACCGAGAACCGTTTGTTCAAGACGGCTGCTGATGCTAAGGCAGATATTATAATACACAATAGCGTAGCGCTGGGACTTTCCGGAAGCAAGGAAAGATGAGGGTTAGAAATAACTGAAGGCTGGGGATTTAGGCAGGGTGATAGGGGAGCACAGCTGTTTCTGGGCTAGGGCCATTCATGGTCATTGGTTAGCATGCCAGAGGTGCACTCCAAAAATTGTAAAAGAGGCCAGGTCTATAGCCAAGTTAGACTTGATTTCATTTATGTTAAATGTAGTTGCAGAATAGTAATGTCTGTAATAACCTACCCCTTTCATATGCTTTTAATTTCTGGAATTGATTGGGAGCTGATTGCAACATTATTTGGCTGGTGCACGTGAACCCAAGTTCTCAAATTATGCCTAGCTGCCTGTTTTGGTTTTGACATGGGTGGTGCCATAGTGCCTCCTATAATTCCAACTACATCCCAAAAATGTAGCCAGGAGAACTAAAGACCTGCTGTGCAAGATGGCTAGCAAAAGCCAACCATCTGCCACATTGGATGTAATCCTTCTATTGTATGGTCCCCTGTGCAAGATTACAGTTGATGTTCTACAAATGGCAATTGCATGTAGCTGGCTGTCACAAAAAAAGAAATGATCAGCCTATTTCCCAAAGCATCAGAAGGCAAGACAAGAAAAAATGGATGGAAACTAACCAAGGAGAGAAACAACCTGGAATTAAGGAGAAACTTCCTAAGAGTGAGAACTATTAACCAGTAGAACAACTTGCCTTCAGAGGTTGTGAATACTCCATCACTGGAGGCTTTTAAGAAGAGACAGGACAGCTATTTGTCTGAAATAGTATAGGGTTTCCTGCTTGAACAGGGGGTTGGACTAGAAGACCTCCAAAGTCCCTTCCAACTCTACTTATTCTGAAATTTTGTCCTAGCAATACTTTTGTTTTCCTATTAAGAACTCATTAAGTAGAACATTCAATGGAGGATACATAAAGAGTGGCAGAGACATGAGATGGGGAGAATTACTCTTGTCTTTTACATCCTCATCTCTTTTGATTTTTTTTTTATCGCCATTTTTTCTCTGTCATGTTTTTTCTCAGAAAGCCTGCATTAAAACCAGTGAAATGGGCCCACCAGATTTCTAGAACTTCTGATACATAATTTACTGTGGAAACATTCGGGAGCCATTATGAAAGAATTCCAGTGACTGTTGTAATGAAAATCAGTCTTTACAATGAATTCCCAATTCATATTCTTGCAACTATTTCTCCCTTCCCCAAAATGCATGGATCATCTGTCTGGTTTTTGGACAAGCTCTGATAACAGGTTGTTTTAAGCGAGAAGATTTGTAGTTGTTGCTCCTAATTTCTATCCACTTTTGTTTTTTGCACTGTTGGCATACTGAACATAGGGTTTAAATCGCAGAGATAACCTTGCCCAGACCTCATATTTGTGTCATGTTCTCCTGATCTCACCTGTGCACAGGTGAAACTAGCTTAGTTGGGGAAACGTCTCTCAAATGTATTGGCCATTCATGCGTATCTCATTTTTCTTCTGCCCGAGATGCTCAGGCCAGTTTCTCGTGGTTGAGCCAAGCTTGTGTTGTTCAGGCATGTAGCAGTCCCAAGAAAGTTCCACACCCATTTGCACTCTGATCCACTCTGATAAATACAGATAAATCCCGAAATGGCCTCAACAACTCTCAAGAGAGCCAACAACCGGATGACTGCAAAGAATACAAATCCTTCCATTCCTCACCAGTGTGTTAGAACTGAAGAAGTTTCTTGGGCGAGAAGTAAAATGTTTTCCAAGGAAAAAAACCAAGAAAGTCCAGTTTCCTTTTGGAAAAGCACTTTTGGGACAACCACGACCTGGACGATTGAGAATCTCCATAGACAATTCAGGCATTTCATCAGTTATTAGATGGGTTGGGTTGGGCACCCCACTACTCCCAGGTTCCACCCCTTCCTAGCTACTCCATTCAAGCTCTTTCCTTTGCAGCTGTTCATTCCCAGCACCTCCATAATCCGTTCTTTGGCCTTGCTACAATGGAGGTCATTTCCCACTGAGGTGAAGTCACTGAGGACAATTGAGCTCCCAGTTACCACGGCAATCCCTACATCACCAAGGCTGCCACTATACCCTGTCCAATTGCGCGCACACACCCCTCCCCAATTCCTTGCCGAGTCTCAGATTGTTTGGCGGTGGGGGGGAAGGACTGGTGAAGCTAGTTAAGCCATGTTGGGTGGCCGGTTTAATTAGCTCTCCACCCAGGAATCCTGTGCTGAGGAAAGCAGGGTCGGTAGCCTGCTGCTAATGGTTGAATGAGAATATGAGTGGGAAGATTTTGCCCCCAAACCAGAGGGGAAACGGCATGGCGTCGCCATGCTGAACGGCGTGATCTTCTGCACATTTGCTCTGAAAAATCTCTTTTCAAGAAAAGTTACCTCCTGCTAAGTAGGATTGCAGTCTGTGAAGCAAGGGGAGGGGGAAAATTACAGGTAGTCCTTGACTTACGACCACAATTGAGCCCAAAATTTCTGTGGGTAAGTGAGACATTTGTTAAAGTGCGTTTGGCCCCATTTTACGACCTTTTTTGCCACAGAAGAGCAACTAAGATGATCCAAGGCCTGGAGACCAAAACATATAAAGAACGGCTGCAGGACTTGGGTTTGGCCAGTCTAAAGAAAAGAAGAAATAGGGGAGACATGATAGCAGGGTTCCAGTATCTGAGGAGCTGCCACAAGGCAGAGGGGGTCACGTTATTCTCCAAAGCACCAGAGGGCAGGACAAGAAACAATGGTTGGAAACTGATCCAAGAGAGAAGCAACCTGGATTTAAGGAGAGACTTCCTGACAGTGAGGACAATTAACCAGTGGAACAGCTTATTCCCAGAAATCATGGGCGCTCCATCACTGGAGGTTTTTAAGAAGAGACTGGACAGTCACTTGTCTGAGATGGTATAGGTTCTCCTGCTTGAGCAGGGGGCTGGACTAGAAGATCTCATGACCTCGGGACACTGCAGCCGTCATAAATACAAGTCAGTTGCCAAGCATCTGAATTTTGATCACGTGACCATGGATATGCCGTGACAGTTGTGTGAAAAACAGTCGTAAATCACTTTTTTTTAGTGCTGTGGTAATATCGAGCAGTCGCTAAATGGACTCTTGTAAGTCGTCGACTATCTGTTCCATAAACAGCTATTTTTGTTTTTGTTATATTCCACAAAGATGTCCAGTTGTCCGCCATATTGGTCTGTCTAACTTTGATTTCTGAGGGACCATGTGGAGAAATCAAGGCTAGCCTGCCAACATGAAAGGAACCTTAAGTCTTGCTTAATGATTAGGCTCTAAGTCTCTGGAAATACAGATGTAGGTTTCTGACATTGATCTTAATGAAAAACGGAGGTGCAACAGTTTCCATCATTTAAGGCATGCCTTTTGTCATCCATGGGCTCAGTTTAATGGCTTCTTCTATGGTTAGGCCAAATGACTGTTTGGTTCTAAACAGGCAAATTGTTGTTTGAGGAATCTCCATACACTATCTCTACTGATACCTGTTTACAATCCTGTTTTGAACTGGAGCTTTCAGAGAACAAAGCCAGAACTGCCTGGATCAGGACCTTTCTTCTCCTGAGCACCAGAAGACTAAGGGAAGGTGAACGGAGGTGAAGCGTCTGAACTTTGGACACCTTGTGTTCACGTTCCTACAGCTGTTGGCACCTGCTGCTGCATCTCCCAGGGACCACAAGCCAAGAACGTCAGTGCTGGAGTTTCTCTGGGTCAGCCTGGCTCCTGTGCAATGCCAGATGTAACCTGTCCATTGTCACAGCCAAAACTTTCTGCCTTCATTCCAGAAGTTCTCGTGTTCTGGGCAGAGAAGCCTTCTCTGCACTGTGTACAAGAACATTTGCCTTGGCTCCCCTTCTTCAAGTTACGTGGTATTGTGGACAGCCTGCGTCACGTTGGCAGGTGTGCAGCAGTCAATAGCCAGAGGTGTTTCTGCTTGCCACAGATAGGGTGGGTTGTGAAACCCTAGTAAAAAGGAAGGGCTTTATTCAAGACAGATGAGTAGCCCCACACGTAAACAGTGTTGAGGTTTATCTGCAGGCTTCCCCTTAAATCATTTCTGTAGGGAATTGGCACTAGGCAGTTGCAAGACCAAAGATATCTTGTTTTCAAAAACAGGCCTGTTGGCTCTTTCTGTGTTTAGCCCAGATGCAAGAGACTTGGATTATGGAGTGGACTGTCTGTAATCATGGTGGGGGGAAAAAAGGGGGAAATCCTTCAAGCCCGCTGACTGCTATTTATGTGATGCTCCTTTTCATAAGAGATAAATCAGTTAAATATAAAATAAACACAGAATAGTATGCGTACATTGCTTGTTAAACGTTCATTACAGGCTTTGGTTAGATTGTTATTTTGAAGGCATTGTTTAAATTTTTAGAGAGGCTAAAGCATGATGAACTGGGTATGACTGGGTCTAACAAAGAGAAGGATTAGGAGTGACATGATAACAGTCTTCCAATATTTGAGGGGCTGTCACAGGGAGTTGGGGGTCAATCTATTCTCCAAAGCACCCGGGGGTAGAACAAGAAGCAATGGATGGAAACTAATCAAGGAGGGAACCAACCTAAAAATAAGGAGAATTTTCTTGACAGTGAAAACGATCAGTGGAACGACTTGCTCCAGAAATTGTGGGTGCTCCATCGCTGGAGATTTTCAAGAAGAGACTGATCAGCCATTTGTCCAGTATGGAATAGGGTCTCCTGCTTGAGCAGGGGTTTGGACTACAAGACCTCTAAGGCCCCTTTCAACTCTGTTACTCTCGTATTCTAATCGAAATCACTGGGTTTTTTAAAACCAAAGTTTCAAAAGCAGTGGCCTCCTCGTACAAAATCCTGATAACCCATTGCAGCAAGCGGACTTAACCGTTCCTCCTTGTTGATTTATAGCAGGGGTAGTCAACCTTGGCTCTTTTATGACTCGTGGACTTCAATTCCCAGAATTCCTGAGCCAGCCATGCTGGCTCAGGAATTCTGGGAGTTGAAGTCCACGAGTCATAAAAGAGCCAAGGTTGACTACCCCTGATTTATAGGAAAGGATTCTGCCAAAAGAGCCTCTCTTTGGGGTGAATTAGTCCACAGATTAATAGGCCTCTAGTGTGGAAGAATGAATTCATGGTGGTCTGTGAAATCTTTTATTTTTACTTAATTTTTTTTTTTTAAAAAAAAGAACAAAGTCACTGTTTCCCTCTCTGGCTAACTAGGGTTAGTTCTGGCCTCTTCAGTTCTGCTTTTCATTTTGCAGAACTTGTGATCTGAACCAAATTAATGAGTGGTCCGTTAACTTACTGGAAACACCCCTTCACCCATGTCAGATGTCTTCAAGACATACACATGCATGCAATTGTTGTTGTTTTTTAAAGTAAAAATAAAACCCGTAAACCATTAAAGGTACGTTAATAAATAAAAATAAATAAAGTTTCAGAATCCGTCAAGTAGGAGATTAAGGAATGTCTTACTCATAAACATAAGTCAAGGGAGCTAAAGCCTTTTATATAGCTATCAAAACAATGTAAACTCCTAAGAGTCTTTATAAGAGGATGGGGTCATGGCTAAATAGGTGCTGTTTTGTTTTCTTGGCCTCATATGCACTCGTAGTTTGCTAAATATGGAGAGAAAGTCTAATGAGCAGAAATTGTCCAATTGCCTTGGGCTCTCTCGTTTTAAGTTTGCTTATTATAAATTTGATTCGTTGTTATGAAGTTTGTGTTCTGTGGAACTGTTGCAAACAAAGCTGGGTTGCACAATCTTGGAGAGTTGAAGACGGTGAGAAAGGCACCGTGGATCAAACGGCGAAGCAGAAAAAGATTAGATTATGCCTAGAGCTTGGATTTGGGATGGAAAAGCTGGGAGCTCTTTTGCTGCATTTTGAATTATGTCAACGTAGACTTAAACCCACAGTTTCCGTACATCTCCTGTGACAAAATGAGAGAACACCGTGATAGATAATTTCCCCGAGATAAGTAGTTTTATGACCACAATGGAGCCCAAACTTTCTGTTGCTAAGCGGGACATTGGTTCAGCGAATTTTGCTTCATTTTACGACCTTGCTTGCCCCAGTTGTTAAGTGAAACACTGCAGTTGTTAAGTTAGTAACACATCGTTAAGTGAATGACCTTGCTTGGCGGAAGGTTGCAAAAGGGGATCACATAACTCCAGGACACCAACCGTCATAAATATGAGTCAGTTGCCAAGCCTCTGAATTTTGCTCACGTGACCAGGGGGATGCTGCAACGGTCATAAGTGTGAAAAATGGTTGTACGTCCCTTTTCCCCCCAGTGCTGTTGTAACTTTGAATGGCCACTAAACGAACTGTTGTAAGTCGGGGACTAAATTGTACATGCTTCCCAAACTGGGCAGCGTTATTAGAAGGAGCTGGGCAGAAAAGGAAGGGTTGCTATTGACCGCTGAAGTCAGGAGATCAATCCTTCTTAATAGAGGACAAGCTTAGGTGCAAAGAGTTTATTGTCCTTCTGGGGCTCCATTGGAGCCTCATGAATTAAATCAAAGATGATTTAAGATAAGGAACTTCCTCCAATCATTAAACACCAAGCTATTGCCAATTCTGTGGCTGATGAAACTTATGGAGTACCTGCGGTTTCGTTCCACAACTCCATATCTGTCCCCACCATTCTGCTTTGCAAGAATTACTGTAAATGTTTAGAGCAGGGGTAGGCAACCTTGGCTCTTTTATGATTCGTGGTTCTGGGAGTTGAAGTCCACAAGTCATAAAAGAGCCAAGGTTGCCTACCCCTGGTTTAGAGCATGAAGGTCAGTTGCCTTTGGCCCTGGCTCTTCTTTAACCTAAAGCAAAAGTAGATTCAGGCACAAGGCTTGTGTCCTTCCTTCCAGATCTAAGCTGGCAAAGCCATCACCGTGCATTTCTCCACCAGGTTTTGGGATCAGAAAAGATTGAAGATCTGCTAAACAAACCCTCCATTGCCCTGTTTTTCAGCCAGGGTACAGGACACAGTGTTCAGGGTTTATACCATTGTAAACTTCTGCAGGGCAGAAGGCAGGAACAATTCACGTAAAATATTGGGCCGTTCTCAGCAAATCTTGGCTGGCTCTCTTGAAAAGTTCTAACCTCCGCCTTCATATATGCTGATTTATAGGCTGCTTAATTTGGGGAGTGCTTCTATTTGTCTCCCTTGAAAAATACTTAGCAACTTGTTCGGCTGCAGGTTTTATTACTCTGCGCAGGGCTGCTAGCTCCCAATTTTTCCAGCAAGAGCGAAAAGGCAGAAATTCATATCGGGAAATTAGCACAGAAGAATGCCGAGCGTGGGTGATCTTGCTTAATAAAATAAAGGCCCAGGAAATGACATTTGTAGATTTTATAGAAAGAGGAGTCATCGGGATTTCTTGTGAAAGCACCACTGTTTTCGGAACCCAAGCGGTATACAGATAGTCCTCGACTTATCTCAGTTGGGATTAGAACATCCGTTGTTAAGCAGTGTCAATTTGTGGGTCGCGCCTGATCTTACGGCCTTTTTGCCATGGTTGATAAGGGAATCACGTGGTTGTTAATTGAATCCACCCCCTCCCCTTGACTTTTTGTCAGCAGCTTAGGTACTGTTTGCTTTAGTGAACCGTTGTCAACATATCATAAAGTTTGGGTGGATATAGCGGATAGAAATTGATTGATTGATTGATTGATTGATTGATTGATTGATTGATGGCATGCCACCAGAAGTTTAAGATGTTGCTTGTCTGCCTTTTGTTTTT
>NW_015386956.1:183489-216883 GCF_001527695.2 Protobothrops mucrosquamatus
AGCCATTCATTCCCTGATCCCTGGGAAAGATAATAGTTTTAGGAAGAGGCACAATGTGCCCCCCACCCCCAAGTCATTGGGGAGGGGAAGAAAAACATAAATCAAATTTGCAAGATAATCAGAGAAAATAAAAGATAATAGAGCTATCTCACTAGCACTGATGGTATTACCTAGTTGGGTCATGAAACATCTGCAAGAAGGCCACCAAGCTCAGAGAGCACCAAGGACCTCACAGTTCAACCCTGAGCTGCAAATATTCTTTTCTATTTCAATACAGCTTAATTCTAGTCTTCTAAAGTCTCTTTCCTGATCTAGGGAATCCCCCAGAGCTAACACAACTTACAAGAGAAATAGAGCTGAACGAAATGATAGAAAGCCTATCATCCATGAACATGCAAAATTGCTCCCAAATGGGCTCTTTTTTGGCTACAATTCACCCCATCATTTCTTTTTTTTTTTTTTGAATCCAGCATGCTAATAATAATAATAAACCATAATCATGCCCATCAAATGGGCCTCTTGGTTTGAAAACTCCCACATACAAAAGGTGTCCTGTTGATTTCTTCAGCTCTAAGCCTTTTTAAAAAAAACATTTTATTTATGTGTAGGCTGAAAAGACATACCGTACACAGCACACGTTTCTTTTAAAACATAAAAAAGAAAAATCACAAGAAGCAAACATAAAACATCAGTGTTCCACAACATTAAAAGGACTGGTGAAAAAGTATGTTTTTGAATCTCTTCCTAAAACCCTCAATAAGCAAAGGACGGCTTGTTCCATAACATGGGCTCTGCTCTGGAGAAAGCAGAATTAATCATTGATGTCAAAACACTGATATTTCCCTAAATATGCCCTGTGTGGTCTATGGAGATTCTCAATCATCCAGGTTATGGTTGTCCCAAAGGTGCTTTTCCAGTAGGCAACTGGACTTTCTTGTTTTTCTTTGAAGACGTTTCGCTTCTCATCCAAGAAGCTTCTTCAGCTCTGACTGGATAGTGGGGAATGGAAGGATTTATATTCGTTGCAGACAGCTGGTCATTTGCCTTCTTTCAAAGAGCCGTTGAGACCACTTGGAGGTTGATCTGTGTTTTCAAGGTCATCTCAGTGGGGTGTGGAGCCTTCTTGGAACCGCTGAAAGGACGGAGTTATAGACTGGAGATAGATGATGTCATATCCCTCCCCCTCTGTTGAGAGAGGGCTGTTCAATTTTGACCTAGATGGCCTCTTTGACCTCTCTTTCAAACCAGTGGTCCTCTCTGTCCAAGATGTGGACTTAGCTGTCTTCAAAAGATTGGCTTTTGTCTTTTACATGCAGATGGACTGCTAAATTTTGTCCTGATGGGTTTGTTCTGCTATTGTTCTCAAACAAGAAACTCCAGTGGCCTCTTGAAAAAAAGCATCTTTGGGATGCCCTGTGTTGTATTATACTGCTACCATTTTTTTTCTTGTGAATTCATACCAGTCTCTAATTCCCACAGAGTCACTCCAAGAATTTTTAGGTATCAATAAATGTCAAGAAAGCTGGAGCCTTGTCTTAGAATCCATGCAGCATCCAAGCATCAACAGGTAACTTTTCGCCGTATGATATCAAGGTAGGAAAATGAGTCAATACTTACACTGGGCAGAGCCATTGAATAAAATAACAAGTGGCCCTCAGCTTAGGATCACAGATCTCTCATCAGTAAGACATGCGGTCACTAAGTGAGTGCTTTTCCACCTTTTTTGCTGCGTCCTTAAACGAATTTTGCTTCCCTCGTCAACTTTGCTTGTTGGAAGCCAACTGGGAAGGTTGTGAATGCCATTTGTATAGAACATAGAAAGTTGAAAGGGATCTTGGAGGTCATGTAGTCCAACCCCGTGCTTGAGCAGGAGAGTCTATACCAGAGGTCTTCAAACTTGGCCCTTTGATGATTTGTGGACTTCAGCTCCCAGAATTCCTCATCCAGCGTGCCTGGCTGAGGAATTCTGGGAGTTGAAGTCCACAAGTCATAAAAGGGCCATGTTTGAAGACCCCTGGTCTATACCATGTCAGATAAACGGCTGTCCAGACTCTTCCTGAAAGCTACCAGTGATGATGGAGCACCTGTAACTTCTGCAGGCAAGCCATTCCACTGGTTGATTGATTTCACCGTTAGGAAATTTCTAGTTCTAAGTTGCTTCTCTCTTCGATCAGTTTCCATCCGACGGTTCGTCTTGACTTCTGGTGCTTTGGAAAATGGGTTTTTTTGTAACCCCTCAAATACAGGATGCTGCAACCGTTGTAAATCCGTGCCAGTTGCCAAGTATTTGATTTTTCATCATGTTACCGCTGGCTGGGAAGCTGCGATGGTTATCAGTGCATGCATCAGTCACAGGTCTCTTTTTTCAGTGCCATTCTAATTTTGATCAGTCGCTAAACAAGGACTACCTCTAGCACGGGATCTTGAGAGATAAAATGGAATGCTAGGTTTAGTAAGTAGGCAAGACCTACAAATGGAGGGCTTCCTGTTTAAGCCGTTCCATATTTTTTCTCCCAGCGATAAGTTCTTTCCCCGTAATCTAAATAAAGTGACACTATAAAAGGTCACTCCCCAGCTGGATGCTGGCTGTTAATGTGATGTGTTAAAGTCCTAACATCTCTTTGAGCATGAGATTAGCGGGGCTCCTATAAACAGCTGACAGCATCTAGAAGGCTTTGCTGATCTTGAAAAAGCAAAGCAGGTTGAGATTGATTTAGTCCTCGGATAGGAAACCAACTTAGAAAGAAAAGTGTTGGGGAAGAAGACAGAGGCCACCTCCATATTGTTGCCAAGAAAACTACCTGGCTTTATCTCATAGGTCCATGGTGGCAAACCTATGGCATGCGTGCCACAGGTGGCATGCAGAGCCTCTCTGTGGGCACACGTGACGTCGCCCCAGTCCTAGGCCTTCAGCTGGGTTTTATAAGACCTTTTCGCTTTAGGCTTCTCTCGTCGTGTGCAAAAAAAAAAGGTTCAATCAATCAATCAATTTCAACTTCTCACGGGAAAAAAAAATCTCGCAAAGTTGGAATTGATTGATTGAACTTTTTAATCCCACCCAGTCTGCCGTTACCACCACAGCCACGCCCACCCAAGTGGCCACACTCACCAAATGGGCCACGCCCACCCGGCACCCGACGATACATAAGTGGGTTTTGGGTTGCAGTTTGGGCACTCGGTCTCTAAAAGGTTCGCCATCACTGTCATAGGTGATGATGTCTTGAGCTTATTATTCAACAAACCACACCATTAAGCCATTTCTAATACTAGAGGGTTCATCTCCTTGGATATTCGTACTTGGAATCTACTGTCATGTTGGTTCAAAATCCTTCTTTCTTTTCAGGCATGTCATTTACTCCCTTATGGACATCCTGGTGGAGTTTTTGATCCCCGATTCCCAGATGGAGGCAGCACAAACAATACCACTAATGACTTCAGTCTATGGAGAAGCTGAAAGAGCTAGTACTTCAAAACGTTAATTCAGGGGTCTTCAAACTTGGCCCTTTTATGACTTGTGGGCTTCAACTCCCAGCGTGGCTGAGGAATTCTGGGAGTTGAAGTCCACAAGTCATAAAAGGGCCAAGTTTGAAGAGCCCTGCGTTAATTCATACTAAGAGGCAAAGCCCTAGGCATGATCTCATATGAAACGTTGCTGTTGGTCTGACGCAGGAGCTGTTGAAGAAGGACCAATAGATAAAATTCTGGTAGAGACCAGGGACTCCTATAAAGGATGTTCCAGAGCTATTTCTGTCCAATAAAATAGTTATCAGTTCAAGAACCTGGAGGAATTGCAAAGGAGTTCAGACTGAGGTCTTTATTGCAAAATTTACACTTGTTAGACCTCTTATCCTATTCTGAAATAGATGTAAGGACCTCTCTACATTAAAATGAAAGACGTACAAAATTAAATGTCCTGCAAAACCACGAGGACTACATGAATATACCCGTAAGGTACTATACTGGAGAGACAAAATTAACGTCGTTTGTCGTTAATTAGGAAAAAAAAAAAAGCTTTCTATTTTGTACATCATGTATTTGTCCTTGAAATTTACAGTATTCCTGGAATCTCAGAACTACCAAGTGAGGGTTTGATTGTTTTCCAAAATTGATGTAAATGGCTCAAGTCCTTTGTTTCTGGAGAGACAACAGAACTCAACTCAATCATTTTGCAGCCCCTCAACTGGCTTTGAAGAAGTGTACTGAATTGCTATTTGTTTAACCATATGGGATGCTATTACTCATTTAGATAATTGGGATGGTTTGCACTTTTTTTATGATGGACTTGCTGCAAAGGCCAAACCAAATTGGATGAGTGTTGGTCAGGGGTCTTCAAGCTTGGCCCTTTTACGACTTGTGGACTTCAACTCCCAGAATTCCTCAGCCAGACACGCTGGCTGAGGAATTCTGGGAGTTGAAGTCCACAAGTCATAAAAGGGCCAAGTCTGAAGACCCCTGGTGTAGATCAACCATATATAGATGCACCCATCCGAGGGTGTAAGAGGTGTTTGTAGATTCTTAAGTGTGGAGTTCTTCTTTGGTTTGTCAGTCTAGCTTTAAGTATGTTTGCAGAGGAGGGACTCCCTGAATTGAATACATGTCAAAATTAAAGTTGGTGTTTGTCTACATCTTGTGTGAATTTTCTGTTGACATGTTTGGAAAGATACAAAGATCACCCAGAGTAAATGTCTACGGAGATTCTCAGTCATCCAGGTCATGGCTGTACTGACTGAACTGAAAAAGCTTCTTGGATGAGGTAATGTTTTCAAAGAAAAAGAACCCCAAGAAAGTCCAGTTGCCTTTTGGAAAAAGGCACCTTTGGGATTAGCCAGAGTAGGGAAAACACCTGTCTCCCTTAAGAGTGAACCTCTGATAATGAGTTTTCAATGCCTGTTGAGTTTAGAAGCTCCATTGGTGAGGAGGAAGGACGTGGGTGATGGTGGACACCAGATGAGAAAGCCAGAGAAAATTGATGCTGCATTTCTCTTGTGAACCTGATCAAAATTC
Organism: Protobothrops mucrosquamatus; assembly: GCF_001527695.2. Classification (NCBI taxonomy): domain Eukaryota; kingdom Metazoa; phylum Chordata; class Lepidosauria; order Squamata; family Viperidae; genus Protobothrops; species Protobothrops mucrosquamatus. The sequence goes on from NW_015386956.1 coordinate 188,494, forward strand.
TTCCATCCTTTGCTACACCTTGGTCTTGGACAATTCCCTGCCCAGAAATGGTCTTCATTCTGTGCCCTCAACTGTAGGGAACTGGGTCCAGGTTCCGGTCAATGTACTAGAGCAGAATCAGATAAATACTATAAGCAAAGAAGGAGTTTATCTGGTGTACTAAAATGTCCTAGCCACAATTTTTTTTGGGGGGGGGGGGGAGGAGACCCAAACTCACTTTATTTTAAAATACCCGGCAAAGTGCTCGAGTTATGTATAAATCCAGATTAGAAGTGCCGGGGAACGATCCCAAATGGCGTGTAAATTACCTACATTTAAAAAGAATATTTGCATAACGCACGAAGGGGAAAATAGCAGGAATTCTTCCCCTGGTATCCAGCACAGGCTAGACGGAGCCATTTCCTGTGTCAATAGTTCTGCCATGAAGCACTCCCAAGGATTGTGTAGTAATCCTGTACAGAGTAATCAGCATCAAGGTCAAATGGGGAACTTTAAATGAAACAGCTGGGTAGGCACCATCGCTCTAGTTCAGGGGTTCAGGCACGCTGGCTGAGGAACTCTGGGAGTTGGAAGTCCACAAGTCATAAAAGGGCCAAGTTGGAAGACCCCTGCTCTAGTTTAAGGAATTATGGAGCTGTGGTTTTAATGGGATTTCCCAGCTTCTCCGCTCCCTTGTTTCAATTATCTTCAATAATAGAAATAGTTCCTTCTGTGTCTCCTGCTTCTGTTGCCCTTTTGTCAATCTTTTAACTGATAACGTTGTGCTCTTGGGCTCAGGACCAGGAACTCTTCAGGTACAGCTGCAGTCAACATGGACAAGAATGAGAGACGTTGTGTGATGTGGCTTTCCAGAAACAGGTTAGATTGGGTGAACAAGATTGGGTCCACCTCTGCCTGGGGAGATGATACAGGTGCACGTTTTTTTTTTTATTGGCTGTGCCTTCAAGGAATTAAAGATGGCATCTGTCCTCCTATCACAGCATCTCCTTTAGGTGGAAGTTAGAATTGGAATGAAGGAGTAACATTACATATGTGGTAGCTAGACAGTTTGGTCTAGCGGTGAAGGCACCAGGATAGAAACCAAGAGACAGCTCTAGACCCATCATGGGTATGAAAGCCAAATGGGTGATTTGGGGCCAATCACCCGGAGACAGTTCTAGTCCCACCTTAGGTATGAAAGCTAGCTAGGTGTTTGGGCCAATCACCAAGAGACAATGACTTCTAGTTCCTTAGCCACGAAAACTGGTTGGGTGATTTTGGAGCTCTAGTCCCAGCTTAGATATGAAGTTCTAGTCCCAGCTTAGATATGAAAGTGAGCTACATGACTTCGGATCAATTACTATCTCTCAGTCCAACCCACTTCATAGGGTTGTTGTAGGAAAATAAGAGGATTAGATATGTTTGCCACCTTGAGTTGTTAATAAAAATAATAAAAGTGGGACATAAATAAATAACAAATCATTAAAAAAATACCCACTAATAAAAACAGATTGCCCAAACATCCAATCCCTATGTTGTCTTGAGTTTGTTCACACATTTTATGAAACTAAAATATAGATCCTTGTATTTTTGAGCGAACATAACGTATGAGCCCTAAATATTGTCCTAAAACTACAAATAATGATTTAGCATTATGAATAGGTGAGCCCAGCCATCATGGTTTAAAACGAACTAAGGTTTCTCATAATATAATATCCAACCTTGAACCTTGACCTTCATGCACTTCTGCAGCTGAAGTTGAGAATTACTAGAGCAAAATTGGTCTCCAAGACGTTCCTTTGTTTCTCTTTTCAAAACCAAGTTTTTTGTTTTAAAGTTAAATATCACTTGACTAAACGGGTTTTCCTTCCTGTTCCCAAGATACTTGTAGATCAAATGGTCAAGAGTGTACTCAGTGAATAATTTTGAAGAATTCGGAAGCAGTGGGGTTCAAAGTCCTTCAAGTTTAAGGTCTTTAAGACCCTTTGCAAAACAAAGAAAAGACTTAGTGAAGTATACACAGTTGTTTTCAAGTGCTGAAAGTACCTCCTGGATCTTTAAAGAGCTCAGGAAGTATATTTATCTTAAACAAAGATCACAGAAGTAAGTGTGTGTGTGTGTGTGTGTGTATGTTAAAAAGAAAAAAAACATTGCTTTCTGAATACGGTAAATTTTTTCTCTGCAACATCATCTTCAATGCAAATTAGCGCGTAGTTCTCACAACTGACTATTTCTTTAGTTTGGAACGTTTTAAAATTCTCTATTCACACTACCCCTAATTTAGTCTTTTTATGTAGTTGTTTAGATCTGGGAGAAAGAATTTATTTCATGCTTTGCAAAGGGAGTCCTTGACTTATGACTGAGCCCAAAACTGCTAAGCGAAACATTTGTTAAGTGATTTTTTCCCCCACATTCTTGCCACGGTTGTTAAGTGGAAGTGAATTGTCAACAAGTCAATCATTGTACCAACAATTCACTTGCACCGTAGGGGTAACTGGAAACGACCAGTCTTCCAGTTTTTTCCACTAGTGCGTTGAGGCCCTGTGTGTGTTGGAAGTATTTATGTTAAAACAAGTGTATTGGTATCCCTAACGACGTTGTAAACATTCATACTTTTTGTCAGCAGAAAAAAAAGAGTGCTGTTCTATCATTGAATGGTCGCTAAATGAAGTGTTGTAAAGCTGAGGATTACCTGTATGGCCACTTAGGTCCCCTACAGCTGTTCCAGCCCTGATACTATATCAGAGTTTTACAGCCAGAACCATCTAACATCTCTGCTCCTGCTTTTAATTGTGGTTGTTAATTAACAGCCACACGAGGTTTTTTTTTTCCCCTTGGAAGGAACATCCAAATGAACAAGACAGTATAAGTAATCCTTGACTTACAGCCATCTCTTTAGTGACTGAAGTTACGGCACCACTGGGGGAAAAAAAAGACTTATAACCAGTCCTCACCGTCACAGCATCCCCACAGTCAGGTGACAAGCTTGGCAACTGGCATGTACCTATAACAGTTGCAGCATCCTGGGTATCATGGGATTGTCACTTGCAACCGGCTCCCGACAAGCAAAGTCAAAGGGGGAGAACCAGATTCACCTAACATCTGTGTGATTCACTTCACAATTGCGGTGATTTGCTCAACCTCGGCAAAACAAAAAGGGTGGTGGTGGAAATGCCCATGATTCCTTTAACAACCACCTTGCTTAGCAACGGAAATCCTGGTCCCCATTGGGGTTGAAAGTGGAGAACTACCTGCATTAAGAGATGGAGAAAATTGGAAATAATGGCAGAGGACGCTGAGATTCTATAGCCCCCAAACAGCAGTATGTATATGGAGGTGACAAGTGTTCAGTGGTTGATAACTGGGTGATACTGTAGGATCCAGAGTAAACATTTCAAGTAAGCTTCTTAAGACAAGTAAATGTTTCCCTGTCCAGCCAAAGGTGCATCGAACGCTGTTACCTTCCCACCGAAGTGGTACCTATTTATCTACTCACACTTGCATGCTTTTGAGCTGCTAAGCGGGCAGGAGCTGGAGCAAGGAACAGGAGGTCATCAACAGCCTTCGGATCTCAAACCCGGGCTGACCTCTTTCCAGCTGATAAGCTGAGCATCTTTAACTGCTGAACCTTTGTGCCCCCTGCTTCTTATTTAACAGTTGATGAAATTAGAAAGGGTGATCTTTTAGGAAAGTCAGCTTTCTCCTTTGTGGAAAAAAGCCTGGAGAAGTTCCTCCATCAGAGTCAGCCTCTCTGTCGATTTAGAAGACTCTATATGTTCTGTCCCTATTTCTAGCTTTTCTCTGCTATATTCCTAGAGGCACACAACGCCAGATGCTTCACAGTTTGAGGAAAGCTACTTCGGTGTTGGATCCTCAAGGCTAAGGTGTGTCTTTTCTCAGTTATTCTCTCATCGCTTAGCAAAATCATATTTGGAGAAAAGGTGATTGATTCCAATGCTGTTATTCTTTCTTTATTTACAACTTCTGGCTAGTGAACTTGCCTTCAAATTTAATATTTACAAGCCTACGTGACCCTCTCTCTCTCTGCTAGTACACTGATGGTGCAGAATTTCATATTCACTTCCAGAAATGAGGTCCCAGCATCAGCCAGGGCCTCTTTCAGCTTTTTCCCCAAACACGAGGAAAACAAATATGTTCTCAAGAATGAAAGGAGATTTTAGATTGGGGTGGAAAACTTAAAAAGCATTCGCAACTGAAAGAATTGACTCACAGCCCAGCTACTCGTGACATAGAAAAGAAAGAAGAGAAAGAAGGAGCTGTGTGCTCAGCTCTGTGGCCTGCTTACCCAGATGATGGCTATCAGGAATAGTGGTTAAAGCTAAAGAACTGCTCTATATTGATCTACACATTGTAGCTAGTCTGGTAAATGCCATATTTTGTCCTTAGAATGTCAGGGAGAAATAGCTCGAATCACAATTCATTTTCAAATCTTGTGCTGGGAAAAAATCATTTCTCCATTCTGTTGAAAACTTTATTCAAATCTGAATTTAAAAAAAATTAGTTTAGCTATATTTGCAACTATTTTATAAGTAGGAATGTGTGCTACAGCCACCAGCCATAGCTTGCTTTGGCTTCCAATCCTTGGTTTATTTGGGAGAGACAAAGAATTTGGGGTTCCACGTAATAGAAAACATAGTATCACAGGAGGAACGTCCACAATTTGTGGATTCATTCATATATGATCAAGCGGAACTGATTATGTTCATGGTATAATTCAGAATTATGCCTTATTGTGCCATTCAAATACTGCCCGGGAACTCTACAAGAACTTTAAAGCCCTTTTAGATGGCTTCAAGTGATCTTTTGCTTCTACTTATTCTTGGCATGGTTAACTGCATCACATCCTAAGATTCATGAAAGGAGACCCTCTCCAATTTCCAGAATGCCAAGGTGAAGATAAATCAGAAGACAGCCAAAGAGATGGACAACTTTTCTGCACCTCAGCCATAGAAACAACGCCCTGACGGATTTTGACAAGGCCTTGTTTTTCCCCTCCCTGTGTGGGCTTCAATCATCCCCTACCCCCTTCTACTCATTCACATGTTCACATTATGAGGGGGTGGGATATTTATAATGAAAAACCAACCCAGCACAAAAGCCAGCTAGGAGTTCCTTCTCCAGTGGAGATAATTGAAGGGGTAGACTTCACTCTCTGTCAAGTCTGAGATCCTGTGTGAGAAAACTCGGATATTATAGAGATAGTAGGGGAGTCCACCTTAATAACCTTAATCTGGAAAAAAGAGAATCGACTATTAAGGCCCCACTGAGGGACTGTTTTCACAGATACAGCAGGTTGCCTTCAACCCTGTGGCTGGATGAAGTACCTGTCTCCCCAGCAACCACCGATCTTAAGTCCTTAATGTGTTTTGAGGCTCACTGTCTAATCTGAAATACAAAATGTCACCATAAGTCGCTACGTCCTACCTACAAAACACATAACCAGCTTGCACCTTCTGGTTGCTGGGGTACAGGGGCCTCCTGATTCTCCACAGGCAGAGGTGGATGAAGTTTGGGCTGGAACAAGGGCCCCCTCTCTCTTGTCGTTGTTTCCATTGTTCCCCTCTTCTAGTTAAAAGACCTAATATTATGTCTTTAATTCCAATCCTGGAACAGGAGGGGAGGCAGAGCCTGGAGGGGTTAGTGAGTGGGGGGGGGGGGCGAGACCGCCACTTGGTGGGGAAAGGGCTTAGTTAATGGTGTGTAAAAAAAGAGAAGGCAGCAGAGGGGATTGGAAACGTCAACTTTGTGAGAAAGAAAAGGAAGTCTCCTTGAAGTCAAGGTTGATTCCTGATGACTTCATGATAAAGTCCGTGAAGTTTTCTTGGCAGCAAGAGGCAAGAGGTTTGTCCGTACCTTCTTCTGGGACGTTCAATTTCCCAGTCTAGCCTACAGCTTTGCAGTCTCTTTCTTGTTCAAGAACTAATCAGACTCAATCCTGCTCAGTTTCAAAATCTTCTGCCATGATACTTAATTGTGCTCGTTGTTTAGCATAGCAATGGGTGAGTTCTCGCCTCACCTGGATTGTCATTTTGATGTGGCTCGTGACTTAAATTTGGATCAAACTGATCTGGAAAACTAATCTGGATTTGGAAAAGAGTGAGTTTCAGCCATGCACAAAAGACTTCTGGATAGCCCAGTCAACGGGAATGCTTCCCTTCGGCACCCCGAGTGTTGATCCAATTCCAAATTTGATTTTGAGTCATGCATTGGATGAAACTGCATTTGAACTGAATCTCTGAATCAAATCTTTGTGCAGCCTAAACATTTACGTTGGTGGTCTCCACCAAGATGCTGGCGGCTTCTCCAGCATTTGAAGAAGTAAAACTTTATTGGGTTCTTACTGCAAAATCTGAAGCGGACTCGGAATTGCAAGAAGCATCCTGAATGGGACTTCATTAAGGTTTGCTAAAAGAAGAATAGTGCCATTAGTTAACAGTCAACTCTTTGCAATATGGAAGCTTTGAATCAGGAGTGGCAACGTGGCCAGCTGGGGAATTCTGGGAGTTGAAGTCCACAGGTCTTAAAGTTGCCAGGGTTGGACACCCTTCCTTTAAATCAAAAAGAGGAAGCAGAGTGTTCTAGTTATTAGCATCCCAATTAGAGCTGAGATCTACTCTTTGGAATCTCAGCAGGATTCTACTTATGGAGACCACACTAGGGTAAAAGGGACAATAATGTGACGTACGATAGAGCTGGGTTGTGGCCTTCCTAATTTAAAAATGTGAGCAACACAAGATTACCTGTCTCCATACTTCTTTTTCCTTTTCTTTTTTTAATAATGAGTGGATGCACCCAGAAAGCAGTTTTCTGTGGTATGTTTCTCAGACTATTGAAAAATATAAATGCAATTATACTAACTGCTATACTTAAGCTAAAGTACCTCAATACAGGTACCGTAGTTTTTGACATACGCTACTTGGACCGGAACTTCTGTTGCTAAGCAAGCTGATTTTTAAAGTCAGTCACACACCATTTTATTTCTTTGACATGGTTGTTACTGCAGTTGTTAAGTGAATCACACAGTCTGGCTTCCCTTTTGACTTTGCAGGTTGGAAGCTGGCTGGAAAAATTGCAAAGGGGATGACCTGACCCCAGGATGCTGCAACTGTTGCCGAGCACCCAAGTTTGGATCATGTGACCGTGGGGATGCTGAGGTGGTCGTAAGTGCGAGGATTGGTCATCAGTCGCTTTTTTCAGCTTCAGTCAACTTCAATTGCTAAATAAATGGTCATAAGTCAAGGACTGCTTGTAGTTATTTAACGCAAATCAAACCTACTAAAGCTTTAATGTTATTCATTTCCTTTTTTGCAGATGGCGAGTTCTAGGGGACTTATTTTCTTTTTTCCCTTTCCTGGCCGGGGAGAAAGGAACAAGTGACCCACACATTGGGATGGTATGATATTACTGTTTTCATCTCAAAGAGATATCAAAGGAGGGCCTTTTGATTTAAAAACCTGTCTGAGCAATTTGTGCTCAATTATTTGTGCTTTTTTTTTTATTTCATCAGATGCCAGAGGATTAATTATCTTGCTCAATTGCCAGAGAGTTTTGTGCCATCTTAAAGATGATCGGACTAATTCTGGCATACACTTTCATGGTTGATAGCTCACCCATCAGATGAACAAAATGTTGATGCCAGCTGGTCAAACCTTACCCACATACACAATTAATTATAAGGGATACAGAGAGAGAGAGAGAGTCCCAAAGGCCAGGAGAGAGAGAGAGAGAGAGAGAGAGAGAGAGAGAGAGAGAGAGAGAGAGAGAGAGAGAGAGAGAGAGAGAGAAGATCGTTGTAAAGCTATCAGAACTTTGACCATGTTGGTTTCAGGATTTATTTGCTTAATCCCTGGAAATGTTTTGTAAAACTATTTTTCAACTGGATGAACATTTTAGCAATTTCACTGAACCAAGATGAGCAAAAAGGATCTAGAAAAAAAATCATGTGGAAGGATGAAAGAAAGTGAGCCAATGAATCTAAGATAACGTCCTGGTTTACAGGATCATATGTCATACCTAATACTTAATCTATCAAGAGATTGTTGTGATTTGGGTTTAATATGCTGTATAAAACCCTTGTGGGTTATAAACCATGTTAATGGCTTAGCATGATGCCCGGACTCCACCAATGGCACTTAGTAAATAAACAGTGTAATAATTCCCCAAGGATTGAGTGTATTTTCTAAAGCAAAATTAGCTTTGCCTTAGAAAGGCAAAGCTAATTTTGTTCTAAGGTATTTTAAAATCAGGGAGGAGGAGGAGGAGAAGGGATTTTTGTAAAAATAATCAAAGTTGCAAGTGAAGCAAGACAATAATGCTGAAATCAGTCACAGAGAGAAAGGTTAGTCGAGTCTCCATTTGCTCTTCTCTTGAGCAATACCTGGTACCAAATAAACTAACCAGAAGAGAAACAAAGCAAGGAAAAAGTTTTCCTTTTATAGTAAATGATCTCTACAATGAAAAATGAACCTCTCTTCTTTTTTTTTAAGAAGAGTTTTTTAAAGAAAAGACTGGACAATCACTTGTCTGAGATGGCATAGGTTCTCTTGCCTGAGCGGGGGGCTGGACTAGAAGACCTCCAAGGTCCCTTCCAGCTTCTATTCTATTCTATTCTATTCTATTCTATTCCATTCCATTCCATTCCATTCCATTCTATTCTATTCTATTCTATTCTATTCTATTCCATTCTTCCAGGGGGAAAAGGTTATCAGACGACATTCCCGTTTCCTCAATTCCTTGCGAAATTAACCATGCCTTTAAAAATGAAGCAGGTTCACATTCCAGGTTAGTTGGTGTTTTGAGCGTCCAGATCAAGCTAGCTTCATAAAGGCACTTTGTCCTTCTTATAGGGTGGACCTAAAGACCTTTGCAGGGAGTTAAATGAAAATAGTTGTGTAGGAAAGAAATAATTTATTTCTCTTGGAAAGAAAAAAAAATAAACTCATTGTCAACTCTTCCAAATATGAACCACTAGAGGGAGCACTTTGACTTCTTATGCAAAAGCGCCACAGACAGCAGATGTGACCACAAGGTGGCGGTCGTCCCTCATCTATTAGAACTGGCATCCTATTTAGCATCACTTAGGAGTCATCATCATCAATCATCATGAATCAAGATGGCACCTTCCACATCTTTTCCTGGGTTTTCTGTAGGCCCGTCTTTTTTCTATCACACCCTTCAAGCTCCCTTGATGAAGACAGTCTTCAATATGTCTTAATCCTGGTTTATCCAAGACAAACAAAAATATTACACAATTCTCAGTGCTGTTATTCGCATACCCCATCAGTACATAAAGGTCTTTCAAGAGTAGTAAACAACCAAGAAAAACAAACAGCTGTTCACTGGGCTGAAACTATTACAGGAAGTCCTTGACTTACAAATTGGTCACTAAATGTACATTCAAAGTTATGATGGACTTGAAAAAAAACTTCCTTAGTTAAAATGCCACACCAATCCTGTGATCAAGTGATTGCATTTTGGCATTGGGTAACCTGTTCCCATTTATGATTGGTTGCAATATCCCATGGTCACATGACTTGTGTGTTGTTGTTGTTGTTGTTGTTGTTGTTGTTATTATTATTATTATTATTATTATTATTATTATTATTATTTGTCTTTCCCCAACCTAAAAACGTCCTTTGGATAAGCTGGATTCAGACTTAGGACCGTGTGATTGCAGGGACTGACTTAACAACTGTCACACCAATTGGTTTTGCTCGGCTTTGTGTTTTATGCCACCTCTTGGCTTGGGGTTCATATTCAAGCTACGATGAGCATATTTAAGGCTGAAGGAGCCAAATGCCATGGCCCAAGATTGCAGCTCTCACAAAGGAAGAAGGAACTTGCGCAGAGAGCAGTGTAAAAACTTTGAAGCTTACGGAGGTGTTGGCTTGGTTTTTCCTTGCCCTAACAGCAGCAACAGCCTGTTGCATTTTGTGTTTCTTTCCTGGAATACGATGCATCAATTATTCATCTCCAAAACAGTCTTGCAAGTGCAGAAATAGCACCTGCCTTCAGCTGTTGGCAGTTATTGCTGATCTCTGCTTGTTCTCGTTTTTCTTGTCAATTCTAGCCTCCAGGGATGGGATGTGCACGTTTGATGTCAGTGCTAGACCTCCCAGGAAGAATCCATTCTATTGACATCTTTGTACATGGGAATATGGATTTGCAAAGCAGCCAAACACTTCTTTCTTGTTTTTAAAAGATGCTGGTCCCAATCTAGATGTTTGACTGATGTTGGACATTTGGGGCTGTTCTTTCTGTTAAACTCTACCGGGGCTAACTCTGCTTGGGAGGGAAGCTAAGGAATTAAAGAGACCTTGGTGACATCTTTCTTCTGGCTGAGGGATTCTGGGAGTTGACGTCCACAAGTCTTCAAGTTGCCAAGGTTGAGAAGCGTCCCTGCTTTAGAGCAGTGGTTCTCAACCTGTGGGTCGGGACCCCATTTGGGGTCGATCGACCATTTCACGGGGGTCGCCAAGCAAGGCTGTCCGCCATTTTTTCCCCTTTTCCGGCGGGTGCCTTACCTCCCTTGGGCTGGGCCAGCTGGGGGTCGGCCTGCTCCGTCTCTGCCACTTGCCAGCTATGCCTCGGCCGGCGCAGGGGGCGGAACCACGCATGCACAGCGCTCCCGGGCAGGGAAAGTCCTCGACTTACGACCGGTTGGGTAGTCCTCGACTTACGGCCGGTTGGGGTTGCGGCATTAAAAAGGTTGAGAACCACTGCTTTAGAGCTTTCCTTTTCCAGTGAAACAGTTTTTGTGTAGAGAACGGGACAAACTTACACAGAGTGCTATATATTTTTTGCTTTTTAGTCCAAAGCATTTTTTTTTTAAAAAAATCATTTTATCCACATATTTGTCTACCCTGCAATTAATATTTCTCAGATCCAACAGCTCTAATCTCCCCAATTTTTAGCTTGGATGGGCTTACACACATCAAGCTAAGCCATTATTTGTTTAACCATTGTTTGTTGGCTTAACAACAGTTGGCTGGACTCACACAAGGCACGGAGTCCAAACCAAGGAAACCACATTATGGCTTACCGTGTTGTTTGGATTGAGACATGATAGCACAGCAGGGCATCCCAAAACACTGAATTGTCTTCATTTCCAGGGTTTGTGAGGTGAAAAGGAAATACGATTAGTAATAAATCCGGAATAGGGAATCTGAAGCCCTCTTGAATTTTGGACTTCGTATCTCATCAGTCTCATCAGTTCTTGGCTAAACATGCTTCCCATCCATGCATTGGTGTGTACACCATTGTTCTGTAGACAGGGAAATCTGCGTGCAAAGAACATTCATTAGGAGTAGCTTTCACTTGCAGTTCTGAGTTTCAGTACCTGGACTTAATTTTGCCAATTCTGGGACAGGTAAATCTAAGGAACATATACAAGGAAGATAATGAATGGGTCTCAGTGAAGTTCTTAGATGAAAAGGTGGACCGTGCATTAAGGTTCAATCTCTGCATCTGCATGAGATCTCTGAACATTTGCTTTCCCCCCTAATTGTGGTGAGACAATTAGTATGTAGACTGCATTAAAGGTTAAAGTTTTCACCTGTCCAGTTGTGTCTGACTCTAAGCAGCGGTGCTCACCTCCGTTTCCTAGCCAAGGGAGCCAGCATTGTCCGAAGACATTTTCCATGATGATCAGCAAGACTATATGCCAAAAGTCCAAGGAATGCTGTTACCATCCCACCCGAAGTGGTACCTATTGATCTCTGTCGATCTGCCACAAAGAAGAGGGAGTCAAGCTATTCTCCAAGGCGCCTGAAGGCAGGACAAGAAGCAACGGGTGGAAACTAACCAAGGAGAGAAGCAACCTAGAACTAAGGAGAAACTTCCTGACAGTTAGAACAATTAACCAGTGGAACAACCTGCCTCCAGAAGCTGTGAATGCTCCAACACTGGAAGTTTTTAAGAAAAGACTGGGCAGCCATTTGTCTGAAATGGTATAGGGTTTCCTGCCTGAGCAGGGGGTTGGACTAGATGACCACCAAGGACCCTTCCAACTTTATTATTATTATTATTATTATTATTATTATTATTATTATTATTATTATTATTATTATTATTATCATCATCATCATCATCATCATCATCATCATCATCATCATCATCATCATTATTATTATTATTATTATTATTATTATTATTATTGATCATCGCATAGTCAGCCAGATGTTCAGACTGGATTTGGCATTTTTGTCTACCTATCGAGTCCTTACCAAGGACCTGGGGTAGGCAGATGTGGATGTTTGATGGTATTACAGATATCATCGCAGGATGAAAGCAGCTCCTAGTAAGGCCGCCTTTTGCAATTGACTAATGGCGAATTTGTCAATGCCAATGGTGTTCATTATTATTATTATTATTATTATTATTATTTGCACTGACGCGCTTTCGAACTGCTAGGTGGGCCAGAGCTGGGACAGGAAGGGAAGCTCACTCTGTCAAAAGATGCTCAGGTCTTGAACCCAGGCTGTCAGCTTTCCAGCTGACAAGCTCAGGGTCTTTAGCCACTGAGCCATCGCATCCCTGTCGAGGACATTACAATGGTTAAAATCTGCTCTCTTCAACCTTGCTATTCGATGGCCCAAAAGCAGTGCCATAAAAATACTTTATAACTCCCAGACAACCTTGCAGATTTTTTTTAAAAAATGGAAAAACCTATCCATCGGCCAAACCTAGTAGTATTTGAGGAGTCCTTGGTGTTCTCTGAACTTGTTTTCTTGCAGATGTTTCTTTACCCGAACTGGGTTACATCATCAGTGCTCTGATGTTGTTGTTACCTAGTTGGGGTAATGAAACATCTGCAGGAAAGCAACCAAGCTCAGAGACCTCCAAGAACCCCTCGTTTCAGCCCTGTGCTACAAATATTCTCCTTTACTAGAAGTGTTTGTCTGATCGGCCACAACTTTTGGAGAATTTTAGCAGAGGTGATCTATCGCTTGCTACCCATGGAGATGGACACTGCAATCTTCTGCTCGGAAAGGACCTGTAATAGGCATTTCCCTGGTGTTTAATTTTTTTAAAAAAAATTGCTCTAAATTCTTGTTCATTTGATGGCTCATTTGTTTGTCTCTGGGATATTTGGTGGGTAACCTTTCTCAACAGTTGAGTTTAGCTACTCCCACTGCGGGCTAGGTGAGTTTTGGCTGTGATGTCCGGAAGGCTGTTGAAGGTTTTGGCTTGAAGGAACCCCATGTTTTGAAAACGAAAAGCCTCTATAGGAATCCAATTCTCTTTTGACCATTTCCTCAAAGCTTAAATTACCCATAAAATTGCAAGCCTGGAAAAAAAAAGTGCTTTGGCTCAACATCTTTCCGTGCCAGAGAAGATTATCTTGGTGATTAGTTGCACACACCTCTCAGATCAAGTTCTGTTCCTTTTCTCTGTTTTCAGTTGTGCTTTTGTAGAATACACAAAAAAGGGTTGCTATATCGGAAGATCGGTGGGGAGGAGGCGATGGAAAATAAAAGGACTTCCTCGTACGGCTTGCTTTGTTTTAGCTTGGCAAGGTGGGGTGAAATCAGAAGGATTGTTATTATTAATTTTCACACTAGAAAGCACAAATCATTTCCACAAAGGTTAAATATGAAGTCTAATCTTTGCAAAGAAAGAGCTTGTTCAGGTGGCACTTAACCAGGATGGGCCCACATCCTGGAGATAGAGAGGAGACTAGCTAGATGCTGAGCCAGCTGAGGGACACTGCCAATTCAGAAAGTTTGCCAATTTTATCTCATAATAAAACCTTTCCTAGTCCTTAGATCTTTGACTGTGGACCATTTGGGTAGATAAAAGTACAAATCAGAGACTCTCAACTGTCTGCTGTGTTTTTGTTAATAAAAGAGAGGTTTAGATTGGACCCAAAGAGTGGTTCACACATTCACTCATCAGGCAAATATCCATGATATGAATAAATAAGTGCTGACCACTAACTTAGAAGAGGAGATATTCTTCCACCTCCAAAGTTGAGGTTTACCGATGGACCCACCAACTTTTTAACCTGTTAATAATAATAATAAAGTTGGAAGGGACCTTGGAGGTCAACCTTGGAGGTCAACCTTTCACCATGGAGGTCAACCCCCTGCTCAGGCAGAAAACCCTATACCATTTCAGACAAATGGCTGTCCAGTCTCTTCTTAAAAAATTCCAGTGTTAGAGCACTCACAGCTTCTGGAAGCAGGTTGTTCCACTGATTAATTGTTCTGTCTGGCAGGAAATTTCTCCTTAGTTCTAGGTTGCTTCTCTCTTTGGTTAGTTTCCATCCGTTGCTTCTTGTCCTGCCTTCAGGCGCTTTGGAGAATAGCTTGGCTCCCTCCTCTATGTCTTCTTCCATCCTGTTGGGCAGTTTCTGTTCGTTCAATGCTTCATTTTAAAAGCAAGCTATGGAGAAAAGAGGAGGGATGGTAACAGAAAGAGAAGGGAATTTCCACTTTAAACAGATTTATTTATTTAATTTGTATACCAGCCAACTCCCAGGGATTCTGGGCGGTTCAAAAAGTAAAAGCACAGAAAAACATCACTAAAACAATAAGCCACAATAAGCCAGGCGACAAAGATGGCCCAAACCGGACAAGAATAAGAACAAAATACCCCAAAGGGGCTTCAACCCCCTTAGCCTTAGCTGAAGACCCACGTGAAGATATTTCTAGGATGCACCCAGCTCAAGATCCTACATTCATCTTTGAAGCACCACCACAAAATTAGGCAAGACTTTTTCGACTTTCAGCACACTTCTGGGAGGTTCAAACAGGATCTCTGAAAGCTTCCAAATCACATAGCCCCGGGCAAGTGTCCAGGTGCATGATGGGAATTTCTTTTCTACTGCAACAGGTGTGGTCCGTTGGGAGAGAGAACATCAGATGAATCTTTCCACTTCATACTTGAAATGTTTGGCAGCTTCTCAAGAATTAAGGGTATTTTTAGAACCCCAAACACTGACCTTCAAGAATCTTGAAAGAAGTTCCATTTCCTTCTTTGTTTGGCTTTGGAAGGCAGTGCTCGGGGAGAAAAAGGTTTCTTTATATTTCACTGAGTGTTACTTGACTAAGATTATGGCCGCTAATAATAAACACTTCTCAGTCTCCTCTTTTTAGCAATGCTTCAAGGGCAGCCAGAAATGTTCTTTTAACTCAGAGTATCTAATTTCTTTTTTGAGATTGGGATCTTAACCACACTGGCATTCAGGTTTTTCTGCTTCATGTCCCTCCGTTTCCAGTGGTGTTACTTGATTTATTTCACCGGGTTGTTCTTCGTTAAGTCAGGATGGGAAGGAGCAGGCCTTGTTCTAAAATCAGCCACGCATGCAGGTAGACCTCAATTTGTGAATCACTGCAGTGGGTTAAGTGAGTCACTTGGCTGTTAAAGAGAATCCAGTTCCCTCCGTAAGGTCACCAGTGATGATCACAGGACATGATAACTATCACAAACACATGCCAATTGGCAAGCTTTTTGATCGTATGACCATGTGATGCTGCCTCGGTCATAAGTGTGAGAAAAGTCACATTTTTCAGTGCCGTTATAACTTTGAACGGTCCCTAAACAAATGGTTGTAAGTTGAGAACTGGGAATATAATCTATGAGAATACTATGTGATGGTTTCTAGCAGGAGGCATGGCAGAGATTCAATACGTAGCACGTTCCGTTAATTCAGCTCTGAGCAGTTGGGTCTAGTGATTCAGGTGCTGGCCTAGAAACCAGGAGACTGTGAATTCCCACCTTAGGCATGAAAGCCAGTTGGGTGACTTTGAGCCAGTCACCAGGAGACTGTGAATTCTAGTACCGCCTTAGCAATGAAAGCTGGCTGGATGACTTTGGGCCAGTCGCCAGGAGACTGTGAATTCTAGTACCGCCTTAGCAATTAAAGGTGGCCGGATGACTTTGGGCCAGTCACTCTCTCTCAGTCCTACTCACTTCATAGGGTTGTTGTTGTTGTTGTTGTTGTTGCTGTTGTTGTTGTTGGGAAAATAGGAGGAGAAAGGAGCATTATGTACGTTTGCCACCTTCAGTTACTTACATTGGCTCTTTTATGACTTGTGGACTTCAACTCCCAGTTAAATAGGAAGAGGAAGGTGTGTTGAATATCTTCCTCATCTTGAGTTATTTCTAAAAAATATTAGACAGGATAAAAATAAATAAAATAAATAGTATGAGAGAAGGAAGATTCTTCTAGTAGGGTTTCTGTCTTCTATCTTTTTCTGGGCAAGAATTCTGACATGGGACATCCATCCAGAATCTCTAAGGCTGTATTCTGTATAAGGCTGTATTCCTGGAGTCCAGATCCTTATCATTCATTTATCAGAAGACACAAAGTGATTTTTTTTTAAAGGAGCAACCTGGAGTTTTCTTGTAGCTCCAGAAGTGAAATGGTTGAAGTTTTGCTTTGGTTTTGTTTTAAATAATAACTAATTAGAACCGTAGCCAGATTCTATCTTTTGTGGTTTGAGGTTCATTCCTTGCAGCACCTGATCCCATTATTCCTTATCAAGTCAGATAAAAACCCAATAAAAACCCAGGTGGCATTTAGCTGTGCATTTGAATTAATGGCTCCCATTTTATCCTGAACTTTATCCATGGCTGGCTCAGGAATTCTGGGAGTTGAAGTCCACAAGTCATAAAAGAGCCAAGGTTCCCCCCCCTCGCCTCCCCCCACCCTAGCAGGTTGCAAGTGCTGGTGGTCTGGAATTTGCTTTGAAGGTGTGCCTTGAGCGGAGAGGTTGGTGTGAACAGGCCCCGTTCCAATCCCCAAGGCTTTCATGCCATGCCAGAGACTGCCCACCACAACATGCCCAGACGTTTTATCTCACACGCTGCCAGGAAGGATGAGTGGGCTGCTAAGATGTGGGGGGGTGGGAGAAAGGAGGAATCAAAAGGCAAGATTCAGCTGGCCCAGCAAGAATTATCCCCATCAGCTAAGACCCAAGGGCATGGCTTGTTTGGAAGAAAGAAAGGGGGAAAAAAAGGAGAAACAGGCTTGCCAAAGGTTGTAAAACGAACAATGCACGAATCTATTTGAAAGGGCATACAATGCACAACTCTTCCGACTCGCAGCTCACATCTGTGTGAGAAACACGCCCATGTTTTGTGCCATAACTATGAAATTGGAAAGTAAGGAACCCTTTGTGATTTCGCGTTGAACATCATGGAAGGCAGACTCATGGCTGGTAAAACTGAAGAACAATCCAGTTTTAATATTTTGGAGTCACTTTCTTTCCATCCGTTCTTTTCCATCCATAGGTTACTGACTAATCTTTAGCCAGGATGACCAGGCCAACTAATAATAAGATAATACAAGACAAAATGGATAAAGTTCAGGATAAAATGGAAGCCATTAATTCAAATGCACAGCTAAATGCCACCTGGGTTTTATTGGGTTTTTATCTGACCTGATAGGGCATAATGGGATCAGGTGCTGCAAGGAATGAGCCTCAAACCATGAAATATAGAATCTGGCTACTGTTCTAATTAGTTATTATTTAAAACAAAACCAAAGCAAAACCTCAACCATTTCACTTCTGGAGCTACAAGAAAACTCCAGGTTGCTCCTTAAAAAAAAATAAATCACTTTGTGTCTTCTGATCAATGAATGATAAGGATCTGGACTCCAGGAAGAGGTTTTGTTTTGTTTTGTTTTGCTTTTTACATTTCGTAACATTTAAATATATTTGCAATATATTTGCAATCACAATCTCCTGGTGATTGGTCCAAAGTCACCCAGCCAGCTTTCCTGCCTAAGACAGGACTAGAACTCACGGTCTCCTGGTGACTCACCCAAAGTCACCCAGCTGCTTTTCATGGCTAAGGTGGGACTAGAACTCATGGTCTAGTTGTATATACACTTGACCAAGCACAGGCAACAAACCCTTGCCATGCTAACAAAAGTAAAGGTAGAAAGGCGGATTTTTAAAAATATATCTATATATATACTTCTGATGGCAATTCAACTTTGTTAGCTTCACATTTACTTTATGGATTGCATTTCAAAAGCAGCCTTGCCCACCCGGATGCGCTCAAAATGTGTGAACTGTGAACAGTGTGTCAAATCAAAGGGTTCCCCATCCAGTAGAGCCACCGCTGAGAACTTGGAGGAGTTGACTCCTTACATCTGGAACCCGCCCAGGTCGAAGAACGGTTTTCATTGATTGTCGCTAAGAAGCTCAGCTCCTTGAACATTACTGCAATCAATTAATGCAACCTTTTCAAAAGAGAAAAACCATATAAACTCACAATGCAGGGAAGAGCACGCTGCAGTAATAATCGCAAAAGCAATGAAGTTCTAGAGAGGAAAAATAAATGGTTGTTAGAAGGCAGGGTAAATAAGGTCTGATGCTGAAAGGTCCATAGGAAAAAGAGTCGCTCAACTGAGGTTGAATCAGGACCGTCCCTTATTGCATCTGAACATGTCTTCAGTGACTGACTGTTCAGATTAAAGCATTTGCAGATGAATAAAACAGGACAGATATTCCTACATCTATTTTTCCTATGACGAGCCCAATCAATGGAAATCTTTTGCCTCCCTCTTATTCAGGGGAAATATTCAGGGCCTTTTGGCAAATATCTATCCAGTGTCGCCCAGAATTAAACTCTTCACATAAAATCTCTTTTGCGTTGAATTCGAAGCTGGAATGGAATGACAAAGGTACCCCTGTTCCTCAGATCCGAACAGCTGTTCCCCACAATAAAATATGCTGGCCTTCAACAGCTGTCTTCCAGTTATCACGGTTCTGATATCTTTTGGACAAAGTAGACAGCGAAAACCTTGGACCGCCAAAACAAATAGAAGAGGGAAAAAAAGATAATTTGTGCTTAAACATGCTTGAAGCTGGGGGGATATTTTCCTATTCACGAGCATGTTTGTGTCCATCTGTGCACCCATCAGGACATGATCACACCCAAGAGATCTTTTTGGCATGTGATCCATTAAAAGCACGCTTGCGAACACATGGATAAATTGAAGCATATACCAGGCTGTGCAAGGATCTAGATTTACATAATTACCTTTCCAGCTTTGCACCCTCATTGGTTTTGCATCCCTCGCATCTTCGTCCAGCCAGAAGACATTATAAAATTACTTTCATCTGGTGATTCGGATCTCCTCAAAGCCAAGAGCACATACACTTAGTAAACACACACCCACAAAGACATACGCACAAAGTGCTTGTAATATTTAAAAACGATGTTGAGACTCTAGAAAGAGTACAGAGAAGAGCAACAAAAATGATTAGAGGTCTGGAGGCTAAAACATATAAGGAAAGGTTGCTGGAATTGGGTATGTCTAGTTTAATGAAGAGAAGGACGAGGGGGGCCATGATGGCAATGTTCCAATATCTCAGGGGTTGCCCACAAAGAAGAGGGAGTCAAGCTATTTTCCAAAGTGCCTGAAGGCAGGACAAGAAGCAACGGATGGAAACTAAGTAAAGAGAGAAGCAACCTAGAACTAAGGAGAAACTTCCTGACCGTTAGAACAATTAATCAGTGGAACAACCTGCCTCTAGAAGTTGTGGATGCTCCAACAATGGAAGTTTTTAAAAAGAGACTGGACAGCCATTTGTCTGAAATGGTATAGGGTTTCCTACTTGAGCAGGGGGTTGGACTAGATGACCTCCAAGGTCCCTTCCAACTTTATTATTATTATTATTATTGTTGTTGTTGTTGTTGTTATTATTATTATTATTATTATTATTATTATTATTACTACTACTACTACTACTACTATTACTATTATTATTATTTTAACAGTCTGTCCAAGAAGAACCCAAGTTAGCAATCATAAAATCATACTTTGATCTTTCTTTCTTTCTTTCTTTCTTTCTTTCTTTCTTTCTTTCTTTCTTTCTTTCTTTCTTTCTTTCTTTCTTTTTTTGCTGTACTTTACCAATGAATGTGTGTTCATTGCTAATATTTTCACCTACAACATGTGCCCTAGAGATTTGGAGGCCCCGTAGAGCTAGCTGATGGAGGGGAAGGAGGGAGAAACATTCCATCATGTAAGCAGTCTTCCACTCACTTGACACTGGATTTCACCCAGAAACAATCAAAGAATGAAGCGGAAGAAATTGTCTCCTTGCTAAGCCAAATCTTTGAGCCTGGAGGCTGTGGAAATCTACGGGACCAAAGAATAAAAGCTGGCAATTACAGCCAGATTAACTAGAGGAGGAGGAGGAGGAGGAGGAGGAGGAATAATGAAAGAAAAAAACAAGTAATATTGAGGATATAGTTATGCAGTACATAATCAGCTCAATGTCACTGGGTATGGAAAAAATGAAAGTAAAATGTTGCTGGTCAACACTGCAGGGTCCCTAGTTTGATCTGCCAAGGGCAGGCGGGTTATCATAAAAAGAAGTCTTTTGCTTATTTCCCATTACAAGGAGCTGAAAAAGGGAAAAGATCAAGAAAGTTGTTAGGGCAAATTTGGGGAGTGGGCTAGGGATACATATAAAGATCTCACTCAGAATACTTTTACATCTTTGCAGTTAAAAGAAATTTCTATCTAGCCCAACACAATAAAAATTATAAAACAATAAATTGCAGGGATTAGAACACAACCCAAACAAAAACATGGTTTGTTTAAAAGTAGCGTTTGATTGATGATGGTTCTGGGACAGGCAGCAATGTTTTCCAATGGTTGCACAAGAGCTGAATTACACGATTCCTTTGTGCTTTTTATGATTGAATGCAGACACCCCACAAAGCCTTAGAAATGTATTCCTGAATTGTCACATTTCATGTGACAAAAGAGGAAAATTATGAAACCCACAACAGGGAATAATCATGTTAACTAACTTTGTTGAATTATGAGCAAATAAAATGGAATCTAATTTAGTTCTGGTCCGAGTCCCACCATTACAGCTTGCAGCATGTTAGAGTCAGATGGAATAAAACCTTCAGCCTAGAAATTGATGCGCGTCTCTGATTTAATGGTTTACCTTTAAGTTTCTGCAGTCGTAACAAGTAGGAGGAACTTCTTGAGATGGTAGGATCTTCTGGGCAACTTCATGCAATCCCATGACCCCTGCCACTGTCTTACCACCAGAGTAGCACAAAGCAGCTCCAGAGATTTTTGGATCTGAGTCCTGAATACTGTCAGATGTCAGACTGTCTTTCCCTGTTGTGTAATTGAAATAAGCAGATAATATTCTACCATCCCCATGTTTTCCTGACATAATATTTCTGCCAGGACTTCAGGAAGACAAGACTGGCCCTACTTTATAATAAAACATCCCTGCAAATCAATTCAACTCAGGCTGCTTTGGTTCCCCTTGAGGGATATGCAATGCAGACCTTCTCAAGAACTTGGTCTGCAGCCTTCTGCTGTTCATCGTGCTTTGATGACCATTTGACCATTTGCCTATGTTTGCCCAAACTCTATCCTGGGTGACAAACTGAGTGCACTGATGATGTCATCTATTTATTTGATAATAAAATATCTGCAAGAAAACAACAAAGTTCAGAGAGCACCATAAAATCTTCCTTCCTTCCTTCCTTCCTTCCTTCCTTCCTTCCTTCCTTCCTTCCTTTTCTCCTCCTCCTCCTCCTCCTCCTCCTCCTCCTCCTCTTCTTCTTCTTCTTCTTCTTCTTCTTCTTCTTCTTCTTCTTCTTCTTCTTCTTCTTCTTCTTCTTCTTCTTCTTCTTCTTCTTCTTCTTCTTCTTCTTCTTCTCCTCCTCCTCCTCCTCCTCCTTCTCCAATCCCACTCCTTTCTAGCACTGATGATGTTACCTAGTTGGGTAATGAAACGTCTGCAATAAACTCAGAGAGCACCAAGGACCTCACAGTTCAACCCTGAGCTGCAAATACTCTCTTCTATTTCTAAATTCTGTACGAATTGTCTGGCTTATCAACACTCAGAAGTTGATAAGCCAGAAAACAGGCAGCTGCGATCCAACAGCGAAATAGCAGGCTGCACAATATCATTTAATCATTTACAATCACACACAAAGAAATATCTTCAGCAACTTCCATTCAGAAGTAGAACTTGAGTTCCTGAAGAGACACTTAATTAGCAACAGCAGCACTCACAACAACATATGGGGGAAAGTCTCTGCTTAATAAGGAACATTATGTCTATGTTTTTGATTTTTTGGCTTTAGCCTTGCAGTATCTTTTGAAGAGATAAATACTACAGTTGGCAATCGCTGTTGTCCAAGGATAATACTTTTCTTTAATTCACTTCTAACTAGGTTTTCATCAGGTGCTGAATAGAAGGAAATGAGAGGCAACGATGTCCAGTTGCTATGGTACCAAAGCTTATATGCTCCAGGGCAGCAGCAAAACAAAACAAAATATTTTTTAAAAAAAATGAAAAGGAGGAGATGAGAGAGAAAGTCTTAGAGCACAATAAGAATTCCCAAATGATCCAATGAAATTGAAATCAACTCCAGGTTTTTGTTGTGTGTGTGTGTGTGTGTGTGTGTTTTCCGCCTCTGCATTTCTGGAAGGATGATGGAGCTTGGAGAGGGGAGGGGGTGAGTGCTGCAAAAAAAAATTAAGTCCTTGACTTAATTCGCAATTGGCACCAGGATTTTGGTTGTTAAGCAGGGCTAAGTCAGCCACACCTGGTGGTTTTTTTTTAACCTTTTTTTTGCCAAGGTTCTTAAGCCAATCACTGCAGTGGTTAAATACATTGTGTGTTGTTAAATGAACCCAGCCTCCCCCATTGACTTTGCTTGTTGGAAGCCAGCTTGGAAAGTCACAACTGAAGATCACGTGACCCTGGGACGCTACAACTGTCAAGTATGCATGCAGGTTAACAAGCACCTGAATTTTGATCAGAGGATCATGGGGATGCTGCAATGGTCGTAAATGCGAGAACTGGTCAGTAGTCCAGTTGTAACTTTGAACAGTTGATAAATGAAGGGTTATAATTTGAGGACTACTACTATCTATACGCTAAGAAGAATTTAACTTCCAACTCAACTTTCTCATAAATTTCGAGATTAACGTCCTCAGGTTTCCCCCCCCCCTTTTCTCTTTCTTTATTGTACCTCGAGGATTTTTCTCCTAACCCAACAAGGATGTTGATTATATTAAGAGTTATAACTTGAGATAAGATCTCTCCATAGATCACCCTTCCTGTGAATAATTTAGGATCAATTTTCTCGTGTTTTTTTTTTTCCTAGAGCATAGAGAAGACTAATCGTGTGTTCTTGTTAAAATATTAAGAATCAATCCCAGACTTTTCCTGGTCCTGATTTAATCCTAAATCATCAGCTAAAAAAGATGGGGATTAAGCAAATTCTTGTTTCTTTGTCCCGTTTTCTAATGTTGGGGCAGGCTTCGGGAACAAATTAAAAATCTTTTCCTTTCCAGCTGTAATAACTGTTAGATTATTCCAGTAATCAAACCCCCCCCCCCACTTTTCCACACCTTACTTACACACATCCTCCTAGTAACAGATGGCTATCCCTGGCTTGGAAACCCTCCGTTTCCAGGGTGAAAAAAATGCCAAACATATTACAATCCTATCAGTGCTTATAAGAAAAATATGAGACAGTTCCAGATAGCCCCAAGTGGGAGGTTTTTCAGACACTGCATAAGAAGACAAATGGGTTGGATGGCATTTTTAAAGAAACCCTACTTATTCTTTTCTAGATTTTCTGGGGTACAATCAAGAGATAATTTCTGGGGACACCTCGGAGGTCATTATGATGTCCTTAAATCACTGTTAATATAGGTTAAGGTTACCCTAACTGTTTTCTGCAAGCCTTCAAGAATTCTTCCTCTGGTGTTCCTTAATTCCTAATGCTACTTCTGTAAACCGGTTTGATTTTCCCAGAGATATTTCAGACAATTTAGACCAGCAGCGAGGACGTTACCTCCAAATTAGAAGGTCATCTGACGGATACATTCTTAACAGCCACTTCTGAACTAAAGCCCAGTTGGAAAAGTGGCCCTTTTTTGCATTTGTTACATAAAAAAGCCTATATTTGAATAGGTTTTGAATCTGAACATGGGGTTATATGATAGCACTGTTCCAATATTTGAGAGGTTCCTACAAAGACAAGGGGCTCAAACTATTTACCAAAGGACCAAAATGGTTTCCAGGCAATGGCTGGAAACTAACCAAGGAGAGAAGCAACCTAGAACTAAGGAGAAATTTTCCCTTAGGAAGAGCAATCAAGCAATGGAATAGCTTGCCTTCAGAAGTTGTGGGTCCTCCATCACTGGAGGCTTTCAAAAAGAGACTGGACAACCATTTGTCTGAAATGGCATAGGGTCTTCTGCTTGAGCAGGGGGTTGGACTAGAAGACCTCCAAGGCCCCTTCCAACTCTATTATTCCATGTTCTATGGAGCATAGTTTCATCAGTTTAAACGCCAGTGCTGGTTCCTTTCCTACATTCCATCGGATTCTTTTAAAATTATATGCATATACGCGTCTCTGGGTGTGTAAGCTGCAGTTGCAAATGTTCCTTGGATTGCAATGAGTTCACGCGCATTGCTGGAAATGGAGTCACAGTAGACCAAGCAAAGGAATGAAGCACAAAGACCTTCCCTCACTCCTCCTCCTCCATCCAACTTTAATAGGTTTAGGTTTTGTGATGATTCCTAACAGCTGCACCAACTATCACCCTGATCATATTGCTCTGAGCTTCGTTTCACAGTGAACTGATTGGGAGGTGTGGGAAGGATGGATTTGGCAACCAAAATGTTGCTTTGGACTCCAAACCATAAATGAGCTCAGATGGGGAAAAACGAGGTGGAAGGGGAGGAAATATACTTGGATGGAACTCATCCTGTGTTTTTTTTTTCTCTCTCTCCCTAAGTTAGACATACACAAAACCATTGATTAGATCCAGTCATGGGACATATGCAGGTCTCAGAGATGCTCACACTAAACCACATCTTAATGCATTTGGTCCCCTATCTATGCATCTACAGCAAAGATGCCCAACTGAAGCCCCAGGGATGCATTTGGCTTCCAGAAAGCTTTGGGTGCAGCTCACAAAAGTTGTTTAGCTCATTGTTGTTTTGAATGTAATCAAAGGAGAGTGACGTGGCACAGGAGAATATGAACACTGCTTAGTTCATGCAATCACTCTGTGTCATTATTCTTTTTAGAAAGGTGGATAGGAAATAGATAAGCTAAGAGGAAGACAGGAAATCAAGAAACCAAGAAATTGCATGTATAAGGTCTTGCTTTCCTCCTTATCTCTGGTCTATCATCCCTTTTAGAGCAGAGGTCCCCAATCTTTTGGGCACCAGGGACCGGTTCAGTGGAGAGAGGGTACGTGGTTTTGTGTACTGCCTGCATCTCACGGATGGGGCTTTGCTTGTTTGTGCGGACCGGTTGCTGACATACCGTGGCCCGATACTGGTCCATGGACTGGGGGTTGGGGACCCCTGTTTTAGAGGGATGCTTCTGGATACTCTCAAACTGGAAATGTTATGGAATCGATTGGATTTATTGAGATAATTTATCCATTATGTCACCTATTGCTTTATCTATGATGAAATTGATTTTAAACCAACTTAGGGCCTAAGATCATGAACAACTGAACTATCTCCTTGTAAACCTATTTCCAGCTGTGAAGTCGTTGGTGAAATTCATCCCTGGATTTATGGAAAGAGGAAGGTCTTAAAATGCTTTTAGGTATTTTACATTCGGCCCAAGGGGAACCTCACGTGGTCTCCTCTTAAGGCCACCTTCCTTGAAAGTACAACTCTAGTTCTCTAGAGAAGAAACACAACATAGAAGTCCACATGTGAAATCAGAGCCTGGAAGATCAGTCCTTCTTTGACTTGCTTCTGGAGAAGAGGGATTTTCAAAAGGCAATGCTTAGCTGAAGGAAGGGACTGAACTATCTGAATCAACTCATTTGATCATCTTCCACGTTCTGGGAAAACAAATAGCTTTATAATAGGCCTGTATCTCCAGTTGTGGAGCAAGCTCCCTCTACAGCTTTTAAGATGCACTGACATTTAGGTTGTCACGCGCAGTAATGTTCCTATCACTGCAGTTGTGGCACAAATCCCTGATTTTGGGGACATCACTGCAAGACTGTGGGGGGTGGGGATAAAATATAGCTTTGTCCTGGGACTCATTGTTCTTGGCAGAGAAGACAATCCTGAATCATGGTTGCATTAAGGATTGTTTTTTCTTTTTCTTCTTCTTCTTCCGAAATAGAAGCATTCCAGGCCGGTGACAACAGACAAGTTTTCAGAAAAGCCACTTAGATTTGTTCTTCTAATGCGCCAAAGCATTTAAACCAGACCATACCCAACCAACCCACTTCTGACAACTTCGATTGCAAGAATGGTGGATTTAGGCCAAACCTGAATGCGAGACTGTGGTGTTTTTCTGTCCCCTTCATCTTTTCTTGTAGTGCGCAATGTGTCAGTAACATTTCTGCGGGTCAACAGTTCCAAAGATCAGGCATCTGTTTGCATTACTGTATCTGCGTCCTTTCATTTCCAACACAGTCATTCTAAACTCCATGTGATGTTGATGTTTTACTGTACAGACTATACTATACAATGTCTTGGAAAAGGAAAACAAACTCTGGATGATCCTGTTTCAGCACAGTTATGCAATTGAAGGATCTTTTTTTTTCTGAATACTCCTATTCTTTATCTCTTTATACACAGAGGTCCACAATTATTATATACTGTACATGCGTGTTTCAGACAGAAGATTTCCGAAAGGCATGCTGGCTGGGCAACCAAACCATTTTCTCATTGCTTTAGCCAAAGTTAAATATTAATCAATGAATGCCATTGGCTGACTTTGAGCCAATCACCAGGAGACGGTGAGTTCTAGTCCCTCCTTAGGCATGAAAGCTGGCTGGCTGACTTTGGGCCAATCACCAGAAGACTGTGAGTTCTAATCTTGCCTTAGGCATGAAAGTTGGCTGAGTGACCTTGGGCCAATCACTGGGAGACTGTGAGTTCTAGTTCTACCTTAGGCAGGAAAGCTGGCCGGGTGACTTTGGGCCAATCGCCTCTCTAAGCCCAACCTACCCCAAAGGGTTATTGTTGTGGAGAAAGAGGAGGAGGAAGGTCTGTTAGGTACGTTTGCAGTCTTGATTTATTTATAAAAATAATAAAGACAGGATAAAAATTTAAAAATCTAAAAAAAAAAAAGGCAGCAACCGTTAATAGAATGGGAAAATATATAAATAGTGAACCTTCTAAACACTTTTCAGGCTTTTTTTTTAACTGTGGGGGGTCTCTCTCCCTCGCCGTGGGCTACATATGCCATGCACTGACTTTCTTATAACTTGTGATTTGAAGAAACAGAAGAAAGCTTATGCATCTGCAGCCAGGTGTTTGTGTAGGTGTGGAGTCCCTTCCTCCTGGAGGTTTAAGGGAGCTGAGGGACCCAGGTGACATCATGAGACTCACCAAAGGAACTCAGGTCGCTAGGATAAACGCAAGGTGACATCAGCCACCAGATGTTGAAGACTGAGGACAGCTTTGTGGACCAACCTTTTCAAGAGCTGGCACAGAATAAACATCACTTCTGCTAATGCTAGCTAAATCTCTTCAATAACATTTCCTTCACACACACACACACATACACACACACACACACACTGGCCCGTCCTTGCTACCCATCTAACCAGCTTAAAGAACTGTTTATGCACAGTCCGTTCTTGTCCAGTGGCTGTTCTCATTTCCCAAAAATGTTTTCCCTCCAGCCTGCCTGAAAATAGATGGTTTCTCCTAGAGTGACGAGGGCTAATTTTGGCTCTCCTTGCCAAAACACCTTTGCAAAAACCTGGCCGTGGGTTTGCATGCTGATGGACCTTTCTGAAGCCAGGCAAAACCTCAATACGGAGATGATGTAGGTGCAGTACCGACCACAAGAGAAGAATGGAGTTAAATTAAGTCTACGTCAGGTGCTAAAAACCAGGTCCATACATGACATCTCCCGTCCCCCATGGACACATCTGGCCATTTTACAAAAGCATAGTTTGGAAGGTAGTTAGAGCTGTAGTTCACATACATGGCACATACTTAGAGCCATCAATGTCTCCCACTCTGCTGTGCTTGAGTTTCAGCAATATCAACCCAACTCATGGTAAGGGAATTTATAAAAAAACAAAACCCACCAAGCTTGGACATTTCTCTATTATTCTTTCTTTGGAAACATAAATATATCCTCACCCATCTACACAGCAGAAGTGAAGTAATGCAGGCTTAAATCTCAGGATTGAAAAAGGTGGTTCAGGATTTCTGCCTGCCTGGCTGGCTGCTTGTGATTGTGGATGTGCCCATCAGGGCTTGAAGATTCAGTGTAAAGTGGGGATTATTTTATTGCCTACAAGTACATTACTAACATTAATGATCTTATTGATTATGACTTCAGTTACAGGTTTTATCATCTCCTGCTGCCATGGTCTCACTTAATGTGGGACTACCAGTAGCATCCCTAAAAGGTAAAAATTGTA